>NC_091774.1:48912091-49212269 GCF_029378745.1 Bos indicus | reverse complement strand
TCCTAAAGTGGACCTGTGTTGCTATAAACTTCCGTTTTAGTACTATTTCTGCTGCATCCCATAGACTTTTATTTTCAGCCTCATTTATCTTCAGATATTTTTGAATTTTTTCTTTTGACTTCTTCATTAATAGATTAGCTGTTAAATAGCATGTTGTTTAGTCTCCAAGTATTTTTTCCAGTTTTCTTGTAGCTTATTTTTATTTCTGGTTTCACATGATTATGGTGAGAAAGGATGCTTGATATGGTTGGTTTAAATCTTCATAAAATTATGGAGCCTTATTTTGCATCTCAAATTATGTTCTATTCTTGAGAAAATTGATCATGCACTCGAGGAGAGTGTGTTCTGCTACTTTAGGAAAGCATAATTTGTTCAAACCTAATAAGTCCATCTGGTCTAAAGTTTTATTTAAGGCCATTATTTCCTGTCTTTGTGATTCTCTGTCAATGTGACATATCCATTGCTATAAGTGATAAAGACCTCTACTATTATGTGGTGATATTGTTTTTTCTTTTTAGGTCTTTTAATAATTCCTTTATATATTTTGGTGCTCCCACATTAGGTATTATTAACTCATGTTATTATGGTGAATTTTCCCTTGTATATAATTACCCTGTATATAATGTCTATCTCTTGCTCTTGTTACCTTTTTTGGTTTGAAGTCTATTTTGTCTGATGTGAGTGTAATAAAAGCTGCTTTCTTTAGACTTCTATGTCTTTGGAGTATCATCTTCCATCCCTTAGCCAACTTCTGTCTTTAGAGCTAAGTTTCCTGTCAGTAATATATAATTCTGTCCTGTTTTTAGTCCATCCAACCAGGCTGCATCTCTTGATTGAATTCAATTCATTTTTATTTATGGTGAAAATTGACAAATGAGGACTTAGTACTGCCATTTTATCATTTTTGTTTTCTGGTTGCTCTAGATCTACATTTTTTTCCTTCTTTTTTTTTCTCTGCCACTACAGATTCATGGTTTTCTTTAATGTTTCTCAGTTTCTTTTCTTTCTTTTTTTCAATTTTGTGTCTCTTTTCTAGATTTGTAATTTGTTTAACCATGAGATTTGTATAAAATGTCTCTTTGGTAAAAATAGTACTATTTTCTGTGATAGCATCTTATCTTCATTAACCTGTATGATTCCCATCTTTTTCCTCTTCCAATTCTATGTTTTTTTGTTTCTGATCATGTATTCTATTATGAATTTTTGATTAAAATGTAAATTTGAATTTTTTATTAAAATGTAAATCATATTAAAATTTGATCAATTTTTAAAAAATTTTTACTTTAATCTTCTGGTTTCTCTTCTCACGAGGTCACTAATTCTGTCATGCAGATCTCACCCTTATGACATCAAGTAAACCTAATTAATTATCAAAGGTCCCATCTACAATGACCATCATATTTGGAAGTTCAGTTCAGTTCAGTTCAGTCGCTCAGTCGTGTCCGACTCTTTGCGACCCCATGAATCGCAGCACGCCAGGCCTCCCTGTCCATCACCAACTCCAGGAGTTCACTCAGACTCATGTCCATCGAGTCAGTGATGCCATCCAGCCATCTCATCCTCTGTCATCCCCTTCTCCTCCTGCCCCCAAATCCCTCCCAGCATCAGTCTTTTCCAATGAGTCAACTCTTCACATGAGGTGGCCAAAGTACTGGAGTTTCAGCTTCAGGGCTTCTATATATGACTTATGAGGAGACAGTTTGGTCACAGACTGTGTCACTTATAGTTTGAGGAGAGTTTTGTTATGGTTGTATACTGTGGTGATTTTTTTTTTTTTTTTAATGTGTCAGTTGTGAAAAATTTGTGTATATTGCTTCATCCCTGTCAGTATGTCTGAGTCTGGTATTACTGCCCTTTACTGTTACTAGAGTTGTTGGCTTCAGTGTGATTGCTCTGGGAATTGAAAAATAAAGTAGGTTAAATCATAGTTAGCAGAAAACAGCAAGGCCTGGAAAACTCTACTGTTTATTTGGTGTTTGATCACAGACTATTACATGTTAGACTAGGAATGGACTTTCCAATTAGCAAGGCTAGTCTATGCTAAAAATTGAGATAATTGGGCCTTTTTGTTTGAATCAAGAAGAGGTTTATAAAGCAGGAAGAAGAAGGAACAAGGGGGTCAGGCAACAGAGAGACATGACAGACTGTCAGCCATTATGAAAGGACCAGCCATAGTGTTGAAAGGATGGGGCCTCAGAAATTAGGAAGAAATTAGTCTCCTCCACCCCTTCATTCAAAGGATCAGGTGGAACTGTACAGAGAACATACAGATTTTTAATGGCCTTTTCATTATGCATGGCACATACCTAAATTTTTCACATTTATTCATAATTGTTGTCCTCTTTACAAGTGATTAAATTGAATGAAAGTCATTTAACATATGCTATTTGGTCTTCCCATGTGGCCTAGTGGTAAAGAACCCATCTTCAGTACAGGAGGCACAAAAGATAAGGGTTTAATTCCTGGGTTAGGAAGATCCCCTGGAGAAGGAAATGGCAGCACTTCCAATATTCTTGCCTGGGGAAATTTTATGGACAGAGGAACCTGGCAGGTTACCATCCATGGGGTCACAAAGAATTGGACATGACTGGGCACAGCACAGCATGGATCTTAATGCTATTAATAGTAGAATGTAATGTAAACATCAATGGTAATCTTTTCAAAAAAGACAAGAAGTGCATTTGTATTGTAATATATTACCCTCATAATTATCAGGAGACGCTGATTTAGAAATGATTTCACAAAGGCTCTGAAAGTTCTGTTACTTCCTTAAATTTACAGAGTTGATAAGGGATTGAGATGGACTATTAACTCGGACTTTGACTCTGAACACAATAAATTCTCTCAGTATATAAGATTTTATTTATTCAGATAAAATATTTATTATTCAGGGGCAGTACTCAGATAATCAGGTAGAATGTGATTTGCTTTGAGCTCTGTTCCTGTGTGTATTGACTACTCTCATTCTTCAGCATTGACTGATTCCATCTCATAGAGCCTGATCAAAGAAGTTTCTCTCAATATAACAAGGCAGAAATTGATTGTAGTGTTTCTTATGCAGATGAGTCAGACTTGTTCACCTCTGTGATTGTTGACAAATAGCAAATTTGAAACCATAAAACATCACATGCATGAGTATCTGTGCTTTGTGACCCTATGGACTGTAACGTACCAGGCTCCTCTGTCCATGGGATTCTCCAGGTAAGAATAATGGAGTGGGTTGCCATTTCCTTCCCCAGGGGATCTACCTTACCTAGGGATCAAACCTGTGTCTCTTATGTTTCCTGAATTGGCAAGTGAGTTCTTTGCCACTAGCACAACCTGGGAAGTCCCAAAATTATATATATATATATATATATATATATATATATATATATATATTTTAACATATTTTTAGACATGTTATAAATTTTTATTATGTGCCAGACAATGTATTTTTATGTTCAGTCCCTACAAAGATCCAATGTGGTAGGGTGATATTGTCATCCATATGTTATAACCACTTTTGCTTCCTTTCTACACAATATCCTTCTTCTTCTTAACAAGATTATGGCACATTCTCCCAGGTTGTGAAAACCTCTAGGATGCTTAACAAAGGCACAATTCATGAACATGGGTCTCTTCTCTGATGGCAAGATTAGGAAAAAGATGGTAGAGAGTGTTGGGCTTTCAGCAAACTTCTGCTCATAAACTAATATCCTTCTTGCCTTATTTCTTTCTTTCCCTAACTCATCACCCTCATTTCTCTCTTCTTCTTCTTGCATTCCTTATTTATATCTAAGAATTAAAAGTGGACATAGAAAGAGAAAGATAAATATTGTATACTAATACATATATAACTATAATGTAAACCACAATCACAGAAAACTAACCAATTTAATCACATGGATCACAGCCTTGTCTAACTCAATGAAACTATGAGCCAAGCTGTGTAGGGCCAGCCAAGATGGATGGGTAATGGTGGAGAGTTCTGACAAAATGTGGCCCACTGGAGAACGGAACGGCAAACCACTTCATTATTCTTGCATTGAGAACCCCATGAACAATATGAAAAGGCAAAAAGAGGAGACCCTGAAAGAAGAACTCCACAGGTCGGTAGGTGCCCAATATGGTACTGGAGATCAGTGGAGAAATAACTCCAGAAAGAATGAGAGATGGAGGAGCCAAAGCAAAAACAACACCCAGTTGTGGATGTGACTTGTGGAAGTAAAGCCCGATGCTGTAAAGAACAATATTTCATAGGAATCTGGAATGTTAGGTCCATGAATCAAGGTAAATTCGAAGTGGTCAAACAGGATATGGCAAGAGTGAATGTCGATATTTTAGGAATCAGTGAACTAAAATGGACTGGAATGGGTGAATTTAAATCAGATGACCATTATATCTAGTCCTGTGGGAAAGAATCCCTTAGAAGAAATAGAGTAGCCATCATAGTCAACAAGAGAGTCTGAAATGCAGTACTTTGATGCAGTCTCAGAAACGACAGAATGATCTATGTTCATTTCCAAGGCAAACCATTCAATATCATGATAATCCAAGTCTAAGCCCCAATAATCCTGAAGAAGCTGAAGTGGAACAGGTCTATGAAGACCTACAAGACCTTCTAGAACTAACACCCAAAAAAGATGTCCTTTTCATTATAGGGGACTGGAATGCAAAGTAGGAAGTCAGGAAATACCAAGAGTAACAGGAAAATATGGCCTTGGAATACAGAATGAAGCAGGACAAAGGCTAATAGAGTTTTGCCAGGAGAACACACTGGTCATAGCAAACACCCTCTTCCAACAACACAAGAGAAAACTCTATACGTGGACATCACCAGATGATCAACTCCAAAATCAGATTGATTATATTTTTTGAAGCCAAAGATGGAGAAACTATGCAGTCAGCAAAAACAAGACCAGAAGCTGACTGTGGCTCAGATCATGAACTCCTTATTACCAAATTCAGAACTAAATTGAAGAAAGTAGGGAAAACCACTACACCATTCAGGTATGACCTAAATCAAATCCCTTGTGATTATATAGTAGAAGTGAGAAATAGATTTAAGGGACTATATCTGATAGGGTGTCTAATGAACTATGGATGGAGATTCGTGACATTGTAGAGGAGACAGGGATCAAGAGCATCTTCAAGAAAAAGAAATCCAAAAAAGCAAAATGACTGTCTGGGGAGGCCTTACGACCCAGATAATCATGGTGGTGTGATCACTCACCTAAAGCCAGACATCCTGGAATGTAAAGTCAAGTGGACTTTAGGAAGCATAGCTATGAACAAAGCCAGGTGATGGAATTCCAGTTGAGCTATTGCAAATCCTGAAAGATGATGCTGTGAAAGCGCTGCACTTAATATGCCAGCAATTTGGAAAACTCAACAGTAGCCATGGGACTGGAAAAGGTCAGTTTTCATTCCAATCCCAAAGAAAGGTAATGCCAAAGAAGGCTCAAACTACCATACAGTTGCACTCATCTCACATGCTAGTAAAGTAATGCTCAAAATTCTCCAAGCTAGGCTTCAGTGGTATGTGAACCATGAACTTCTGGATGTTCAAGCTGGTTTTAGAAAGGCAGAGGAACCAGAGATCTAATCACCAACATCCACTGGATCATGGAAAAAGCAAGAAAGTTCCAGAAAAACATCATCTATTTTCGTATATTGACTATGCCAAAGCCTTTGTGTGGATCACAATAAACTGTGGAAAATTCTGAAAGAGATGGGAATATCAGACCACCTGACCTGCCTCCTGAGAAATCTGCACGCAGGTCAGGAAGCAACAGTTAGAACTGGACATGGAACAACAGACTGGTTCCAAATAGGAAAAGGAGTACATCAAGGCTGTATATTGTCACCCTGCTTATTTACCTTATATGCAGAACACATTAGGAGAAAACTGGGCTGGATGAAGCATAAGCTGGAATCAAGATTGCCTGAGAAATATCAATAACCTCGGATAATGCAGATGACACCATCCTAATGGCAGAAACTGAAGAACTAAAGAGCCTCTTGATAAAAGTGAAAGAGGAGAGTGAAAAAGTTGGCTTAAAGCTCAACATTCAGAAAACAAAGATCATGGCATCTGGTCCCATCACTTCATGGTAAATAGATGCAGAAACAGTGGAAACAGTGTCAGACTTTATTTTTTTGGGCTCCAAAATCACTGCAGATGGTGACTGCAGCCATGAAATTAAAAGACGCTTACTCCTTGGAAGGAAAGTTATGACCAACCTAGATAGCATATTCAAAAGCAGAGACATTGCTTTGCCAACAAAGGTCCATCTAGTCAAGGCTATGGTTTTTCCTGTGGTCATGTATGGATGTGAGAGTTGGACTGTGAAGAAGGCTGAGCACCGAAGAACTGATGCTTTTGAACTGTGGTGTTGGGGAAGACTCTTGAGAGTCCCTTGGACTGCAAGGAGATCCAACCAGTCCATTCTGAAGGAGATCAGCCCTGGGATGTCTTTGGAAGGAATGATGCTACAGCTGAAACTCAGTACTTTGGCCACCTCATGCAAAGCGTTGACTCCTTGGAAAAGACTCTGATGCTGGGAGGGATTGGGGCCAAGAGGAGAAGGTGACGACAGAAGATGAGATGACTGAATGGCATCACTGACTCGATGGATGTGAGTCTGGGTGAACTCCGGGAGTTGGTGATGGACAGGGAGGCCTGGTATGCTGCAATTCATGGGGTCAAAAAGTCAGACACGACTGAGTGACTGAACTGAACTGATGTAAAATAGATTCAATACAGTTCAGGTAAGTCACCTAGTCGTGTTTGATTCTTTGTGGCTCCATGGACGCAGCACGACAGGCCTCCCTGTCCATCACCAACTCCTGGAGCTTGCTCAGACTCATGTGCACAAAGTCAGTGATGCCATCCAACCATCTTATCCTTTTGGCCCCCTTTCCGCCTGCCCTCAATCTTTCCCAGCAACAGGGTCTTTTCCTGAGTCAGTTCTTCACATCAGGTGGCCACAGAATTGGAGCTTCAGCTTCAGCATCAGTCCTTTCAGTGAATATTCAGTACTGACTACCTTTAGGATAGCCAATGGGAATTTGCTATATGTCTCAGGGAATTCAAACAGGGGCTCTGTACCAACCTTGGAGTGGGATGAGGAGGGAGATGGGAGGGAACTTCAAGAGGGAGAGGACATATGTTGATAGAAAACAGCAAAATTCTGAAAAGCAATTATCTTCAATTAAAAAATAAAAAAAAAAATTAAAAGTAGTCATAAATCTTGAGGGCATATTAACATGTTTGACTGAAAGAATAAATTCACACTTTTTCTGACAATGTCAATCTGGTTTCTACAATGAGAACTAAATGCTGTAAAATGGGTATGCATTTAGCATTTTTCCACTGCAGATCCAGAGATTTAACAGAATTATATTTAAATCACATATGCAATAAAATATTACAAAATAATATATTTTATATCCATTTAGATGTACAATGAAAACTATAAATGAAAACATAAAATATAAATAATACAAAGCTGTTTTCAAAAATTTTAGGGAGTATAGAGCCAAAATGATTGAAGACTACTGCTTTAAAATTCCCACTTTTAATTACCCTCTATTATATTTCCCAGTCAGTAAATAGCAAATGTGTCCAACCTTATTAATAAGGGAATAAAATTTTAATCAACAATGATATCTCAACTTTTCATCCCTCAGATCGCTAAAGATTTAAAGTCTGATAAAACCCAGCAGTTGTGACACCTTGAGGAAATGGTTTACAAATATGTATATTTGGGGAGAATGTATATTCAAGAGATTTATAATTACTTGTTTTGGATGACACCAAAGGCAATTATTAATTGCTGAGGAAGTATATTATATGTCATCAAAGAATCATTTCTTAATTCTCAAAGTAGTACAATTTAGGGTTGAAAACAGTATTATGTCTGTTATTCTAATCTCTTATTGCTTAAGTTGCTGTTACTATCCCAGAAAAAGTCACCTCATTTTCAATTTGGACATCATGATACTCATCTTAGGTCTATGCAATTTTTTTTCTTGTACTTTATATAAAAACTTTAAGAATTACAGAGATACTAACATAAAAATGATCAGTTCTTCCACACCTCAGTCTTATAGTGGTAACAAGTCTTAGCAGTTTGATTTGTAGTCTTCCAAGTTTCCTAGCAATGGCAAACCACTTCATACTATTGCTTTGAGAACCCCATGAATATTACAAAAAGTCAAAAAGATAAGACACTGAAAGATGAACTCCCCAGGTTGGTAGATGCCCAGTATGTTACTAGAGAAGAGTGGAGAAATAACTCCAGAAAGAATGAAGAGACGTAGCCAGACCAAAAACAGCACCCAGTTGTGGATGTGAGTGGTGATGGAAGTAAGTCCAATGGTGTAAAGAACAATATTACATAGGAACCTGGAATCTTAGATCCATGAATCAGGGTGAACTGGAAGTGGTGAAACAGGAAATGGCAAGAATGAACATCGACATATTAAGAATCAGTGAACTAAATTGGACCGGATGGGTGAATTTAATTCAGATGACCATTATATATACTAGAGTGGGCAATAATTCCATAAAAGAAATGGAGTAACTTTCACAGTCAACAAAAGAGTCTCAAATATAGTTCAGTTCAGTTTGGTTAAGTCACACAGTCACGTCCAACTCTTTGTGACCCAATGAACCGCAGCATGCCAGGCCTCCCTGTCCATCACCAACTCCTGGAGTCCACCCAAACCCATGTCCATTGAGTCGGTGATGCCATCCAATCATCTCATCCTTTGTCATCCCCTTCTCCTCCTGCCCTTAACCTTTCCCAGCATCAGAGTCTTTTCAAAAGAGTCAGTTTTTCACACCAGGTGGCCAAAATGTTGGAGTTTCAGCTTCAACATCAGTCCTACCAATGAACGTCCAGGACTGATTTCCATTAGGATGGACTGGTTGGATCTCCTTGCAGTCCAAGGGAATCTCAAAAGTCTTCTCCAACACCACAGTTCAAAAGCATCAATTCTTCAGCGCTCAGCCTTCTTCACAGTCCAACTCTCACATCCATACATGACCACTGGAAAAACCATAGCCTTGACTAGATGGACCTTTGTTAGCAAAGTAATGTATCTGCTTTTGAATATGCTATCTAGGTTGGTACCTTTTCTTCCAAGGAGTCAGTGTCTTTTAATTTCATGGCTGCAATCACCATCTGCAGTGATTTTGGAGCCCCCCCAAATAAAGTCTGACACTGTTTCCACTGTTTCCCCATCTATTTTCCATGAAGTGATGGGACCAGATGCCATGATCTTCATTTTCTGAATGTTGAGCTTTAAGCCAACTTTTTCACTCTCCTCTTTCACTTTCATCAGATGCTGTTCAGTTCTTCTTCACTTTCTGCCATAAGGGTGGTGTCATCTGCATATCTGAGGTTATTGATATTTCTCCCGGAAATCTTGATTCCAGCTTGTGCTTCCTCCAGCCCAGCATTTCTCATGATGAATATAATTTAAATAAGCAGGGTGACAATATACAGCCTTGATGTACTCCTTTTCCTATTTGGAACCAGTCTGTTGTTCCATGTCCAGTTCTAACTGTTGCTTCCTGACCTGCATACAGGTTTCTCAAGAGGCAGGTCAGGTGGTATAGTATTCCTATCTCTTTCAGAATTTTCCACAGTTTATTATGATCCACACAGTCAAAGACTTTGGCATAGTCAATAAAGCAATTTGATCTCTTGTTCCACTGCCTTTTCTAAAACCAGCTTGAACATCTGGAAGTTCATGGTTCACATACTGCTGAAGCCTGGCTTGGAGAATTTTGAGCATTACTTTACTAGCATGTGAGATGAGTGCAATTGTATGGTAGTTTGAGCCTTCTTTGGCATTACCTTTCTTTGGGATTGGAGTGAAAACTGACCTTTTCCAGTCCTGTGGCCACTAAATGTAGTACTTGGGTGCAATCTCAAAAATGGCAGAATGATCTCTGTTCATTTCCATTCAATATCACAGTAATCCAAATCTATGCCCCAACTAGGAATGCCAAGGAAGTTGAAGTTGAACAGTTCTATGATGCCCTACAAGACCTTCTAGAACTAACACCAAAAAAAGCTATCCTTTTCATCATAGAAGTCTGGCATGGAAAAGTAGGAATCAAGAGATACCTGGAATAACAGGCAAATTTGACCTTGGAGTACAAAATGAAGTAGGGCAAAGGATAGCAAGTTTTTACCAAGAGAATGCACTGTTCATGGAAAACACTATCTTCCAACAACACAAGGGACAACTTGACATGGACATCACCAGATAGTCAATACCAAAATCAGATTGATCATAATTTGCAGCCAAAGATGAAGAACCTCTATAGTGTCAGGAAAAACAAGACTGGGAGCGAACTGTGGCTCAGATCATGAACTCCTTATTGCAAAATCCAGACTTAAATGGAAGAAAGTAGGAAAACCACTAGACCATTCAGGTGTGTCCTAAATCAAAGCCCTTATGATTATTCAGTGGAAGTGACAATTAGATTGAAGGGATTAGATTTGATAGAAAGAGCACCTGAAGAACTATGGACAGAGCCTTGTGACATTGTACAGGAGGCAGTAACCAAGACCATTCCCAAGGGGGGGAAAAAGTGCAAAAAGGCAAAATGGTTGTCTGAGGAGGCATTACAAATAGCTGGGAAAAGAAGAAAAGCTAAAGGCAAGGAAGAAAAGCAAAGATATACCCATCTGAATTCAGAGTTCCAAAGAATAGCAAGGAGAGATAAGAAAGCCTTCTTCAGTGATCAATGCAAAGAAATGGAAAAAAAAAAAAAGAATGGGAATGATAGATATCTCTTCAAGAAATTTAGAGACACCCAGGGAACATTTCATGCAAGAAGGGCACAATAAAGGACAGAAATGGTGTGGATCTAACAGAATCAGAAGATATTAAGAAGTGGCAAGAATACACAGGAGAGCTACACAAAATAGACCTTCATGACCAAGATAACCATGATGGTGTGATCACTCACCTAGAGTCAGACATTCTAGAGTGTGAAGTTAAGTGAGCCTTAGGAAGCATCACTACGAATAAAGCTAGTGGAGGTGATGGAATTTCAGTTGAGCTATTTTAAATCTTAAAGATGATGCTGTTAAATTATGCACTCAATATGCCAGCAAATTTGGAAAACTCAGCAATGGCCACAGGGCTGGAACAGGTCAGTTTTCATTCCAATCCCAAAGAAAGGCAATGCCAAAGATTATTCAAACTACCACACGATTGTACTCATCTCACACTGTAGCAAGTTACTGCTCAAAATTCTCCAAGCTAGGCTTCAACAGTACGTCAATCAAAGACTTCCAGATGTTCAAGCTGGACTTAGAAAAGTCAGAGGAACCAGAGATCAAATTGCCAATGTCCGTTGGATCATAGAAAAAGCAAGTGAGTTCCAGGAAAATATCTACTTCAGCTTCATTGATTACACCAAAGCCATTGACTGTGTGGATCAAAACAAACTGTGGAAAATTCTTCAAGAGATGGGAATGCCAGACCACCTTACCTGCCTCCTGAGAAATCTGTATGCAGGTCAAAAAGCAGCAGTTAAAACCGGCCATGGAACAATGACTGTTTCCAAATTGGGAAAGGAGTACATCAAGGCTGTACATTGTCACCCTGTTTATGTAACTTATATGCAGAGTACATCATGGGAAATGCCAGACTGGAGGAAGCACAAGCTGGAATCAAGATTGCAGGGAGAAATATCATCAGAAATGCAGATAATACCACCCATATGGCAAAAAGTGAAAGGGAACTAAAGAGCCTCTTGATGAAAGTAAAAGAGGAGAGTGAAAAAGCTGGCTTAAAAGAAGTATCATCAGAAATGCAGATAATACCAGTTATATTGCAAAAAGCAAAAGGGAACTAAAGAGTCTCTTGATGAAAGTAAAAGAGGAGAGTGAAAAAGCTGGCTTAAAACTCAAAAAACAAAGATCATGATATCCGGTCCCATCACTTCATGACATTTAGAAACAATGGAAACAATGGAAACTATGACAGACTTTATTTTCCTGGCCTCCAAATCACTGCAGATGGTGACTGCAGCTCTGAAATTAAAAGACACTGGCTCCTTGGAAGAAAAGCTAAGACATACCTAGATAGCATATTAAAAAACAGAGACATTACTTTGCTGACAAAGGTCTGTCTAGTCAAAGCTATAGTTTTTCCAATAGTCGTGTATGGATGTGAGAGTTGGATCATAAAGAAAGTTAAGTGCAGAAGAATTGATGCTTTTGGACTGTGGTGTTGGAGAAGACTCTTGACAGTCCCTTGGACTGCAAAGAGATGAACCTGTCCATCCTAAAGGAAATCAGTCCTGACTATTCATTGAAAGGACAGATGCTGAAGCTGAAACTCCAATATTTTGGCCATCTGATGTAAAGAACTGACTCATTGGAAAATACCCTGATTCTGGGAAAGACTGGGGGCAGGAGAAGGGGGTGACAGAGGATGAGATGGTTGGATGGCATCACCCATTCAATGGACATGAGCTTGAGCAAGCCCCAGGAGTTGGTGATAGACAAGGGAAGCCTGGCGTGCTGAAGTCCATGGGGTCGCAAAGAGTCTGACATGCCTGAGAGCTGAACTGAACTGAACTGAGGTTTCCTGGCGCCGAAGATTGTACACATTTTAAATTTTAATTAGTGTTGTCAAATTACCTGCCCTAAGGTACACTTTTACTTATTGTTAACTGAAAACTGTTCTGGAATAGTTTCCCAAATTGCTAAAATCTCCTTTGCTATGATAGGATAAAACTTTAGGCTATAAATTAAAGGTTGATTTTTAGTATCCATTTCATAGAGAAGATAATATAGAATTAAATTTTTTTTTCTGTTTTCCCAGAATTGTAGTTAAAACCTAAAGCTGAAGAAAAATTCACTAAGTTACTAGTAGTTGCCAAGGCTTACTAAGTTGTATTTGTCTCTACCGCTACTACTATCATCTCTCCTGCCCATGATTTTCCCATTTCCTGCTCCAATCTTAGCATTTTAGAGAGGGAGGGCATTCATGATTTGTCCTGTAGCTTCCTTATTCCCGGATCTTGGGAGAGTATAGTGTGACTTTCCACACCTGGACCCAAGGGAGTCAGAACAATAAAATTCCCATGAAGATTGGATGTTTCTCACAATGTGAGAGACTGACACTCTGGTCCTTTAGGTATTTAATTTCCTATAAAATCTGGAGATTTATTTGTGCATTCTACAACCATTTCTCTATTACTGTCATGTGTCTCTTTTCCTCTTATTTGCTAAGAAATATAAGAAGGCTACAAAGTTTATAAATGCAATATAATTAATCACTGTGTCAAATTTGCCATTATGCTGCTATTCTGTAGCATAGTATTTATAATGGCCTAAGATTTTAATAACATTAGATGAATTAATAGAAAGTAAATGATGAAAACAGCAGAAAAAGTGCTGTTGTGGAAAATCAAGCACTTTACTGCTCATGCTTTTTGTGCCTATAACTTCCTGAATGACCCTGAAAATATACTGAAATTTTTAGACTTTATTTTCTCATTACTAACATAAAGATAGAATTTCTCTTTTGTTTTGTTTTTGATAAGAAGAGTAACATACACTTTCTCCATTTTTTTTTTTTAAGAAGACCCAGATGACCAAGAAACAAAATCAAGAACTAGATTTATTGAGTGTCTGGACATTGCAGAACATTAAGCCTTGGGTGTATCTAAATTCATTGAGAGATCCATAATTTGTGAATCTTTCCAGAGGTGGATATTTATAAGAGGACACTCGAGCATGTACTAAAAAACAAAAGAAAGAGAAATTTAAAAGAGAAACATTCACTACTTTCCTCCTTTAGTTTCTCACTCTCATCCAGCTAAGATCCACAATCCTATTGACTGCTTTCATGCTCTAATAGCTAATAGCAAACATGATGGCAAGTTGAAAAACATTAGATAGAAAACTTGAGCATTTCCAATAACAAGGACTTTTTGTTGTTTTATCATGTTGTGAAATAGTGTTGCTATTCACAAAAAGGTAAACATAAAAGCTTTTCTCACAGTAAATTTTTGGAACAAAATATTTTTATCATATGGACACGGATCTGCTTGGTCTTTGCACCATAGACAAGTGGATTGAGAAATGGAGGGACTAGCAGATAAGTGCTAGAAAAGAGGATGTGAATATAAGGAGGAATATGAGAACCAAATCTATGTGCAAAGAAGGAGAAGAAACCAAGGGAGTAGAACTGGAGGAAGACACAGATGTGAGCGACACAAGTGTTGAATGCTTTCAACCTAGCCTCCTTCTGAGGCAAACGAAAAACTGTGATGAATATCTGTATGTAGGACAATGTGATTAATACAAAGTCAAGCCCAGCAACAGTGAAGGCCACAAACAAACCACAGATTTTGTTGACCCTGATATTTTCTGCAGCCAGTTTCACAACAGCCATATGTTCACAGTAGGAATGAGAGATGACTGTTGTATGGTAAAACTGTAATCGAAACTTTATCAGTATTAGGCATAGTGTTACAAGAACGGCAGCCCTGAGTGTTACCATAGCTGCTATTCGAGTGACTAACTGGTGAGAGAAGACGGCAGCATGTCTGAGTGGATAACAGATGGCTACATAGCGGTCCAGAGCCATGGCTAGGAGGATGCCTGATTCTGTGCACTGAAATGTGTGGATGAGCCACATTTGAAGCAAGCAAGAATCAAAATATATCTCTGTTACATGAAACCAGAAGATTCCAAGCATCTTAGGCACAATGCTTGTGCTGAGAGCAATATCTGTGACTCCTAGCATGCCTAGGAAAATGTACATGGGTTGATGGAGACTGTGTTCTGATATGATGATAATCAAAAGCAAGGAGTTTCCAATCATAGCAATTAGATACATGGCACAAAATAGAATCCCAATCCAGCACTGCACAGATTCTAGACCAGGGATCCCTATAAGGGTCAACACAGAAGGCATGAAGATTGTAACGTTGGAAATGGACATAATCCTTGAGTCTCCTGATGCAAACCCAAGTTTCTCATTCAATTCCACTTTCTTTCCATCTTCCTGTTTTTTCCCAAAATCATGATGCTGAGTCTTTCTGATTTATGCAGAAATCTTGGATAATATCATCAGTCTCATTTACATGTAAAGAGTAAAACATAGGTCAACAGAGAGACATCACTGTTTTTAGGAAAGACATCCACAGACACAATATCACAGTTCTTGTACCACAATAAAATGTTATGTGCAGAGCTGGGCAATGCTTTAAAACCTGAAAAACAACTGAATTGGGAAATAAACTGCTGTGTTGACTATTAGTTCATTCCCGACCTGTGGGCAAAGAAAATAGACTTGTTTATATTGTGTGAAAGTTGCATTTAAATCAGAATTTAATGAATCTCTCCACATTACATAGTTCAGTTAACAGCTTTACTAGTCTGTTTTTTCTCTATTGGCTGCTTGCTAAGTCACTTCAGTCATGTCCGAATCTATGTGACCACAAGGACTATACCTACCAGGATCCTCTGTCCACGGGATTCTCCAGGCAAGAATACTGGAGTGTTTTGCCATAACCTCCTCCAGGGGATCTTCCTGACGCAGGGATAGAACCTTCATCTCTTGAGTCCCCTGCATTGGCAGGCGGGTTCTTTACCACTAGGACCACTTGGGAAGCATCTCTTTTTCTAAGTTGTCTCTAAATCAGGCACGGTTGGCTTGGACCAGCAAATACACAATCTCTGATTAGTATATTAGAATGAAAAATTCCCTATTAAAGATGACAGAGGTAGAAACTCTTGTAATTCAAAAGCATAACATGTATATCTACCAATCAATGCAATCTGTCTTTATGTAAGTTTGGTAGTCCTTTATGAGAAGGTGAAGTAAGAATTGAAGGAAAGGTCATTCAAATCCATGTGTGCTTAGCAAATTTGGGCAAAACTTCTTTGTTACATTTTACATTTCTAATAAAACTGTACTATTTTTGCCTATATTTCTAAAAGCTGAGTTACATAAAATTTATCATATGCTTAAAAATTAAAGATTTCAAATCAAGGCTTAAAATTTTTCTTTTATATGTAGTATAAGATACCTAGAGGAGAGGGAATCCCTAGGACATAAGGGAAACAGCAGCAGCAATGTATAGTGGCAAAAGGACTCATTCATAATGGCTCAGGAGTGTAGGACATGGGCAAAAGTGTAACTTAACTGAAATACAGGCTGTTTCTTGGGTTTAAAATGTCCATAATGGCCATTAATATGAGAATTGTCTAATTGAGGCTCATGTATTCTTCATGAAATAGATAATCTGGAATACTTGGGATTCCCTGGTAGTTCAATTGGTAAAAAATCCGCCTGCAAAGTAGGAGACCTGGATTCGATCCCTGGGTTGGGAAGAGTCCCTGGAGAAGGGAAAGGCTACCCACTCCAGTATTCTGGCCTGAGAATTTCATAGACTGTGTAGTCCATGTGTTCATAAAGAGTCTGACATGACTGAGTGACTTTCACATAGCTGCCATTAATATGAGAATTGCCTAACTGAGGGTCATGGATTCTTCATGAAATAGATAATCTGGAATACTTAATAGTTGCTGTGTAATGGGAGCATGAAAATGGGATTCATGGTCTTGTAAGGGGTCACAACAACCAACCAAATAGTACTTGCAGATGTGAATATTGTAAACTATCAATAATACATCACTTAAAGTACATCTCTCTGTTTCAAAAATTTTATATAACTTTGCTTTGACTTCTAATAGGGGTACAGTTCTCAGAGCTTTATGAGATGATGTTCCTGGTTTATAATCTTCAATTTGTTGTTCAGTCACTAAGTCATCCCTGACTATTTACAATGCCATGAACTGGAGCACACCAGGCTTGCCTGTCCTTCACTATCTCCCAGAGCTTGCTCAAACTCATGTCCATCAAGTCAGTGATACCATTCAACCATGTCACCCTCTGTCATCCTCTTCTCCTGCCCTCTGTCTATCCAATTATCAAGGTTTTTTCCAGTGAGTCAGCTCTTCCCGTCAGGTGGCCAAAATATTGAAACTTCAGCTTCAGCATCAGTTCTTTCATTGAATATTCAGGGTTGATTTCCTTTAGGATGGACTGGTTTGATCTCCTTGAAGCCCAAGGGACTCTCAAGAGTCTTCTCCAACATCACAATTAAAAGGTATCAATTCTTTGGCCCTCAGCCTTCTTATGGTCCAACTCTCACATCCATACATGACTACTGGAAAAACCATATCTTTGACTAGATGGACATTTGTTAGCAAAGTGATGTCTCTGCTTTTTAATAAGATGTCTAGGTTTGTCATAAGCTTTCTTCCAAAAAGGCAGTTGTCATTCAATTTCATGGGTGCAGTCACCATCAGCAGTGATCTTGGATCCCAAGAAAATAAGATCTGTCACTGCTTCAATTGTTTCCCCATCTATTTGCCATGAAGTGATGGGACCAGATGTCATCATCTTCGTTTTTTGAATGTTGAGTTTTAGGCCAATTTTTTCACTCTCTTCTTTCACTTTCATCAAGAGGCTCTTTAGGCCCTCTTCACTTTCTGCCATTAACGTTGTATCATCTGCATATCTGAGATTATTGATATTTCTCCCAGCAATCTTGATTCTAGCTTGTGCTTCATACAGTTCAGTATTTCATATGAAGTACACTGAATATAAGTTAAAGAAACAAGATGACAATACACAGAGTTGATGTACTCATTTTCCAATTTTGAACCAGTCCATTGCTCCATCTCTGGCTCTAAATGTCGCTTCTTGGCCAGCATACAGATTTCTCAGGAGCAGGTAAGGTGGTCTGGAATTCTCATCTTTTGAAGAATTTTCCACAGTTTGTTGTGATCTACACAGTCAAAGGCTTTAGCCAAATCAATGAAGAAGAGTGGATGTTTTTCTGGAATTCTCTTGCTTTTTTCTATGATACAACAGATGTTGGCAATTTGATCTCTGGTTCCTCTGCCTTTTCTAAATCCAGCTGGTACATATGGAAGTTTTCACGTAATGTACTGTTCAAGCCTAGCTGAAGGATTTTGAGCATTACCTTGCTAGAATGTGAAATAAGCACAGCTGTTCAATAATTTGAACATTTTTTGGCATTGCCGTTCTTTGGGATTGGAATGAAAACTGACCTTTTCCAGTCTTGTGGCTGTTGTGGACAACTCAACAAACAAAAATGTTGTCAAGTTTTCCAAAATTGGGAGCACATTGAGTGCAGCACTTTAATAACATCATCTTTTAGGATTTTAAATAGCTCAGCTGGAATTTCATCATCTCTACTAGGTTTGTTTGTAGTAATGCTTCCTAAGGCCCACTCGACTTCACACTGCAGGATTCTAGCTCTAGGTGAATGACCTCACCATTGTGGTTATTTGGGTCATTAAGATCTTTTTTTTATATTGTTTTTCTGTGTATTCTTGCCATGTCTTCTTAGTATCTTCTGCTTCTGTTAGGTCCTTGCCATTTCTGTCCTTTATTGTGCCCATCTTTGCATGAAGGGTTCACTTAGTATCTCTAATTCTCTTGATGATGTCTCTACTCTTTCACATTCTATTGTTTTCCTCTTTCTTTTCATTGTTCACTTAAGAAAGCTTTCTAATCTCTCCTTGTTATTCTTTGGAACTCTGCATTCAGTTGGTTGTATCTTTCTTTTTGTCCCTGTCTTTCATTTCTCTTCTTTTCTTAGCTATTTTAAGGCCTGCTTCGACAACCATTTTGGCTTCTTGCATTTATTTTTCTTGGGATGGTTTTGATCAATGCCTCCTGTCCAATGTTGTGAACCTCTGTCCATAGTTCTTCAGGCACCCTGTCTATGAGATCTAATCCCTTGAATCTATTTGTCACTTTCACTGTATAATCATAAGGGATTTGATTTGGGTCATACCTGAATGGCCTAGTGGTTTTCCCTTACTTTCTTTGAATCTAGGTCTCCTAGGGGATTTTTTTACCATCTGAGTCACCAAGGAAGAGTTTAAGAGGTGGAGAGTGAAGAGAGGCAGGTTGTACAGGAGTGGTAAAGTGTTAGTCACTCTGTTATATGACTCTTTGTTACCCTATGGACTATAGTTTGTCAGGCGCCTCTATCCAAGTAATTCTCCAGGCAAGAATACTGAAGTGGGTAACCATTCCCTTCCCTAGGGGATCTTCCCAACTCAGGGATCAAACCTGGGTCTTCTACATGGCAGGCAGAATTTTCTCCATCTGAGCCACCAGGGAAGCTCAATGTTCAGTTGGGCACAAATAAAATTTTCTACTTCTTAGATTACTTTTTTCATTGACACAACGTTATGAGTCCTGATGATACTCTTCTAGGGCAGGGCTTCCTAAAGAAAAGAAAAAGGTGAAATCACTCAGTCATGTCTGACTCTTTGTGACCACATGGACTGTAGCCTACCAGGTTCCCCTGTCATGGGATTTTCCAGGCAAGAGTAATGGAGTGGGTTGCCATTTCCTTTTCCAAGGGATCTTCCAGACCCAAGGATTGAACCTGGGTCTCCTGCATCACAGGCAGAGCCTTTACTATCTGATCCACCAGGGAAGCCCTGGGTTTGCTAACCTTGGTGCAGTTGACATGTAGTTCAGATCAATTTTTTGTTTTGGGGTAATTTTCTGCATTGTAGAAGGTTTAGCAACATTCATCTTTCCTAAACATTGGATGTAAGTAGCTCTTTCTTGTTTTGGCAAAGAAA
Source organism: Bos indicus (assembly GCF_029378745.1). Taxonomy (NCBI): domain Eukaryota; kingdom Metazoa; phylum Chordata; class Mammalia; order Artiodactyla; family Bovidae; genus Bos; species Bos indicus. The sequence continues at coordinate 49,192,596 of NC_091774.1, read as the reverse complement.
AATATATTCAGGTATCACCAAGTATCTCCTGGATGTGAAAGGAATAGCACATCACCTCAGTTGCTAAGCATTGTTGTATAGTTTTATACAGCAGGAAAAAAAATAGGTTTTAATGTATAAGAATTGATAGTTTTATGACTTAATCCAAATGTGCAGAATAAATTGCTTATAAAAGGGAATCATTTTTCAATAGAAATTAACCAGATAAAAGAGATGGAGAAGGGCACTCCAAGATAGTTTGTACAAAAATCACAGAAGCCTGTGAGATATGGTGAGGCTGTATATCAATAAACATTTATCACATATAAATCAGTTCATAAGCAGAAATGATGGTTAGTATAAAGGATTGAATATTACATGTGAAGTTAGTATTTTAAACCATTTGATTTTTCATTTTGGGGTTGAAGGATAGGTTTCTGTGGAAGGAAAAAAAATATCATCTGCTGGGAAGTTAATTAATGGCTTGAAAAACATGGTAGCTAAATGTAAATGGATCTAATCATAAACACGCTTGTGACAGTGCATAAATATATCATAAAGTAATGTGGTACAGCAAAAGAATAATAAGAATGGAAAATATGCAAAACTCATTGTCTTACGTAGCAGAAATTAGAGGAGATGAGGTTAAAGGTGTGTGGTTTGAGATTTACAGCAATGAATGACAAAAGACAAGCTCAAAGACACTCTGTGTGTTTAGAAAGGGGATAAAGATATCTTAAACTCTTGAAATTCATAAGCCTGGGTAAATATACCTCAGTCATTTTATAGCACGAAATTTGAATTATTAGTATTCCTTACAACTCCAACTTTAAATCAGCCTAAATCCCACGATCTAAAAGATTTAAGGAATCCAGGACTCTAATCCCATACTCTCTACAATCTCAGGAATATTTCCTCTTGAATGTCTCCACTGATCTCATTCATCCACTGATTTCTGTCTCAAGTACTCCAGTGAATATAGAGGACTCTTTTTGTTTTCTGAAATAGCTTATCATGTTTTAGGAAAGCTCCAGATGACAAATAGGTATTCTTTAAAATGAACCTTAAATTGCCTCTTTTTGAAAAATTTTAAAGTCTCAAATATATGCTCCAATGATACACATTAGCCATGGGTCGTGGCTGTCAATTGTCAAGGATCTGAAGCCACTCAACGGAATTTAAATCCTGGATGGTCCTACTTAGCTTTGCCTGCCCTGTACTCAGTTATGAAATTTTACATTGTCTAGTTTCTTTATTATAAAGAAATATCATGGATAGAAACAAATTATGATGTGATTGTATTACATGATATAATCCATCTAAATATTTGGAAGGAATCATAAGGTGCATTGATCTGTCAATAAATGCCAGCTATTAATCAATGCACATTTATCTTTTTCTCACAAATATCTTGAGATATTAAATGAGTCCTTTATGTGAAAGAGCATTTCTACAGAATTACTTGATGGGTATCTTTTTTCCTGCATCTTTTCCAGTCTGAGCATGTGTAATTTCCTGACCTTTTAACAAACAGGTTTTCCATTCATCTATCAACACAGATATTCTCCAAAAATCTTTTTTCAAACTTGCTTTACAACTTGTCACCAAGTGTAGCATTAACTGATCCAAAAATGCTGTGAAAAACATGGGGCACATCTCCCTAGTGATTGAACACTCAACTACTATAAGACTGTATAGCTTTTTTTTTTTTTTTTCATCCTGGAACTATATTGGATCACATGGCATACTCATTCTTTTTGAAACCAACCCTTCAGTTTCCCATAATCAGTGCTGAATCTCTATCCACAATGACTTACCAGGGATCATCTGTGATAATACACAAAGAAGCCATAAAGGAGAAAATGTTCTAACGTTTCAGATGTGAAGAGTGAATGTTTTATACTATAGGATGAACCTGGGGACTGGTTTTCACAAATCTCTAGTGCGTGTTAAATTTCACTGGGGACAAGGATGGAAAAGAAAGCTCACTATCATTCAGAACATACAAGATTTTTTCTCTAATAGTTGGTTTAGCATCTAAAAATAGTTCTCAAACTTTGGTTTCATTTTAGCACTGGGAACCAAAGTGAGCCTCTTTTTAAAAATTCCTAAGAAAACACAGTGCTGAAGACCAGACAAAACAAATCAGTGACACTTATTTACAAAAATAATGAGACAATAAAGGTAAATAAAAACAGCTTGAGATATTCATACTAGTCAGCATAGACATACTGACAGAGAAATAAAATAATATGTTTTTAATCTAATTCTATATTTCTTATTTAAGGTCACTGACTTATTTAGGGTCCTAATAGGTGCTGACTTTGGAACATTCACCTCAGAGTCTCAGTTACAATTTCTGGGCTTCTTCCATGCAAGAGCTGATTACACAAATCTTTCCAGTATCCAAATTATGTCTCTCTCAGTTGTTCCAGTCATATTCAGAATTATTATGAAAGGACTGTATATATTTTCACAAATTGATATCAACTGTCCAACCTGAAACTGTTATTATGACAGGTATTTACTAGGTTGAAAGAAGACTTTGTGCCTTCCAATAGGATTTTAAGCTTTAATATTATGAAAGGAATAAACTTTGATTCATTGAAGAATACAAGAAAGAGGTAAACAACCCTGGATTACCTGATGACCTGACTTGAAGTCACTCTGGTTTTGTCCTGTGTCATTGGGTCAGACCCCATTCAGTAGTCCTGTTCCCTTTGAATTAAGACTGTCTGACCACATCCTCATATTAAACTGCCATAAACTTATCATCCTCCCAGAGAAAGCAATGGTATAGGATCGAGGGCAGTTATATGAAGGAACCCAGCTCAGCCAGGGTCAGGGTGTGTGTACATCTTTGCATCTGGACACTCAGTGATTCATATCAGCAGATTGAAATCAGCCATAGCTGAGGATTTGTACCAGAAAAAAATAAAACACAAAACCAGTGCACATCATCAAATAAAAAGAAATAAATTTAAATGAAATCTGGGGAATATAAATCTAAAGGGTCTAGACATGCTTATACTTTTTGTGGAATTTTTTGAATAAAGATGGACATCCTTACCAAGCAGAGAGAGAAGGGGACTATGGATAAGATGGCCAGAGATCTGCTTCCTGGTGCAAGAGTAGACTCAGGTACCTCATGCAGTAGAATATCATTCAAGTATGAAAGTAAATGAAATTCTTATTTATGCTACAACTCAAATGAATCTTTAGAACATTATTCTAAGTCAAAGAAACCAGACTCAAAGGCCAAATATTGTTTCATTTCACTTACATAAGGTGTCCAGAGATGAGAAACCACAGACACAGAAAGTCAATTAATGTGTGCCATGAAATGGGGTTGGAGAATGGGGAGTGGCTGCTAAGGGGGATGGAGTATCTTTATTAAGTGTACTGGAATTTGATAGTAGTGATAATTGCACAGGTTTTTGGATATGTCAAAAACCAGAGATTAATACTCTCTAAAGAGTGTGCTATATGGTATAAAAATTATATCTCAATAAATTAAAAAACTTAGTATGGTGTATGCAGACCATACAGAAAAAAAATATTAGATATATGTTTTTAAATTTAGGATATATCAAATAAATGTGGTGACACGATTTTGTGACAAACAATGCAGCTTAACTCAGGTGTAATTGTTAAACATTCATTCTGCGGAGAAAGTTTATATGGGAATTCTGGCTTTTATTCAAATTTCTATAAACCTTAAGCTCTCAAAAAGTAAAGGAAATTAATTGAAACTAATTTAATAGTAGAAAAAAATTATCATTCCACAAATAGGGAAACATTAAATGATTAAGTTATTTCAGTTTGGAACAACTCTTCCTCCATATGTCTTCATTAGGAAAACATTTAAATTATTCTATTGTGAGAATAGAAATATAGATGGGGAAACAGTGGAAACAGTGTCAGACTTTATTTTTCTGGGCTCCAAAACCACTGCAGATGGTGACTGCAGCCATGAAATTAAAAGACGCTTACTTCTTGGAAGGAAAGTTATGACCAACCTAGAGAGCATATTCAAAAGCATAGACATTACTTTGCCAACAAAGATCTGTCTAGTCAAGGCTATTGTTTTTCCTGTGGTCATGTATGGATGTGAGAGTTGGACTGTGAAGAAGGCTGAGCGCTGAAGAATTGATGCTTTTGAACTGTGGTGTTGGAGAAGACTCTTGAGAGTCCCTTGGACTGCAAGGAGATACAACCAGTCCATTCTAAAGGAGATCAGCCCTGGGATTTCTTTGGAAGGAATGATGCTAAAGCTGAAACTCCAGTACTTTGGCCACCTCATGCAAAGAGCTGACTCATTGGAAAAGACTCTGATGCTGGGAGGGATTGGGGTCAAGAGGAGAAGGGGACGACAGAGGATGAGATGGATGGATGGCATCACTGACTCAATGGATGTGAGTCTGGGTGAACTCCGGGAGTTGGTGATGGACAGGGAGGCCTGGCATGCTGTGATTCATGGGGTTGCAAAGAGTCAGACACGACTGAGCGACTGGTCGGATCTGATCTGATTGTGAGAATAAATGTTCATTATGAAAAGCTTGGTAGAAGTTTTTGTGCATTTATTTTCTAAATCTTTCATGCAATATACATTTATTCATATTTAAATTGTAATATGTAAGTGTAAGTCAGGAGTATACAAATAGATTACACATGTGACCTATATGAAAAAAGAAGTTACACACAGAAAAAATGAAGAGGTGCTGTGATGCATGCTATGAGCGCTATTAGGAGACGTAGAGGAAAAAAATAAGGAAAATGGCTAAGTTTCTTAGAGGAAACATTTAACTAAATTCTAAATGTAGTATAGAAATCAGCTAGGTAAAAAATACATGTTTGCATGCAAAATATCAGGAATAAGATACAGATGCATCAGGTACTTTATGCTGAAAATATAATGCTGTTTAAATGAAAACTGCCAGCAAATGAAAGATGAAAAACCCAGTATTTTATTTTTCATAAGATCATATGTAAGACTAAAAAAAAAGAATAGATAGTGACTAATGGAGAGAAGATAAATTATTTGAGGATACTTTAGAGATACATACTAAGATCAGATGATTGGTTAGGTGTACAATGTCAAAGGTACACCTTTGATACAGTTGTTGCTACAATGTTGGTACATTGTTGGTACAGTGCCAACATCAAAGATAAATGATGTTTCTGGATTGGTTGACTGAGTGAATAATGGCAGCCATTGCTAAATTGAGATATTTAAAGAACAGTGCTTAATACAAACACATCTTACATTGATGTACAGAATTTGTCAAGAGTATTGTAAGAAGCTTCCTTATACAATTTACCCAGATTTATATATATATTTTTTACATTTTTCTCAATTTTGCTTTACCACTGAACAATTCAACAGATATATGGATAGATATATGATAGTTAGACAACTTTTATGAAGTGTTTATGAGGAAGGAAAGTTATGACCAACCTAGATAGCATATTGAAAAGCAGAGACATTACATTGCCAACAAAAGTCCGTCTAGTCAAGGCTATGGTTTTTCCTGTGGTCATGTATGGATGTGAGAGTTGGACTGTGAAGAAGGCTGAGCGCTGAAGAACTGATGCTTTTGAACTGTGGTGTTGGAGAAGACTCTTGAGAGTCCCTTGGACTGCAAGGAGGTCCAACCAGCCCATTCTAAAGGGGATCAGTCCTGAGTGTTCTTTGAAAGAATGATGCTAAAGCTGAAACTCCAGTACTTTGGCCACCTCATGCGAAAAGTTGACTCATTGGAAAAGACTCTGATGCTGGGAGGGATTGGGGGCAAGAGGAGAAGGGGACGACAGAGGATGAGATGGCTGGATGGCATCACTGACTCGATGGACATGAGTCTCAGTGAACTCCGGGAATTGGTGATGGACAGGGAGGCCTGGCGTACTGCGATTCATGGGGTCGCAAAGAGTCAGACACGACTGAGTGACTGAACTGAACTGAACTGGTGAGTAAATTTGAGACATAGTGTTCCTTTGCTCCTAAATATTTAAATGTGCTTTCCTAGGAAAAAATAGTCTACTGCCTAACTGTAGTATTATAGACAGTATCAGGACATTTAGCACTGAAGTAATATTGTAACCTAAGTATTAGTCCATATCTGAGGTTAAAAATAGTTCTAAGACCTATATGTATATTTTTCTTCCCTGAAATTCAATTCAGGATTATATAATGCATTTTATATTCATGTCTCCTTAGACTTCTTCAACCTACAGCAATTCCTCAGACTTTTTGCCTTTGTCCTTTGTTTTGTTTCATTTTTGAGGATTCACTTACTTTATATTTTAAACTTTATATTAAAGTCTAATATAAGTACAGAAATTATACTTTGTACAGTTTACATGGTTTTATGCAAAGGAGACATAAATGTGTAACAACCCAACTGAGGTTTAGAACATTTTTTTCACCAAGAAGCTCCTTCCTGAATTGGTCATTACATCACCATTTCTGCAAGAAAAGGAAAGGACTTATGTTCAGTATTTACTCTTTTATGTTTCTTAATTTCTTTACCCAGATACAGTACACGAATCTATGTCACATAGCTGTCATGCCAGATTATGAAAACTGACTTATGATGGCAAATTAAGAACAATAAAAATTACATAGAAAACTAAAGAATTTCAATAACATGGATTTTTGTAGTTTTATTTTCTTTTGAAATTTTGTTACCATGCACAAAGAGAAAAGCTTGGTTGCATTATTCATAGCAAATTTTATGAACAGAATATTTTTACCATATGCATAAGAATGTGCTTAATCTTTGCACCATAGACAAGTAGATTGAGAAATGGAGGGAACACCAAGTAAATGCTAGAAATGAGGATGTGGATGTAAGGTGAGATATGAGAACCAAACCAATGTCAAGGAAGGAGAAGAAGGCAGGGAGGTAGAGTTGGAAGAAGACACCAATATGAGCGATGCAAGTATTGTATGCTTTCAACCTTGCCTCCCTCTGGGTCAAAAGAATAAGCTGTGATAAATATACACAGGACAATGTAATGAATGTAAGGCCAAACCCTGCACAGTGAAGTTCAGTTCATTCGCTCAGTCATGTCTGACTCTTTGCGACCCCATGAACTGCAGCATGCCAGGCTTCCCTGTCCATCACCAGGTCCCGGACTTTACCCAAACTCATGTCCATTGAATCGGTGATGCCATCCAACCATCTCATCCTCTGTTGTCCCCTTCTCCTCCTGCCTTCAATCTTTACCAACATCAGGGTCTTTTCAAATGAGTCAGCTCTTCGCATCAGGTGGCCACAGTATTGGAGTTTCAGCTTCAACATCAGTCCTTCCAATGAACACTCAGGACTGATTTCCTTTAGGATGACTGGTTGGATCTCATTGCCATCCAAGGGACTCTCAAGAGTCTTCTCCAACACCACAATTCAAAAGCATCAATTCTTCGGTGCTCAGCTTTCTTTAGAGTCCAACTCTCACATCCATACGTGACTGCTGGAAAAACCATAGCTTTGACTAGATGGACCTTTGTTGGTAAAGTAATGTCTCTGCTTTAGAATATGCTATCTAGGTTGCTCATAACTTTCCTTCCAAGGAGTAAGTGTCTTTTAATTCCATGGCTGCAATCACCATCTTCAGTAATTTTGGAGCCCAGAAAAATAAAGTTTGACACTGTTTCCACTGTTTCCCCATCTATTTGCCATAAAGTGTTGGGACCAGATGCCATGATTTTAGTTTTCTGAATGTTGAGCTTTAAGCCAACTTTTTTTCACTCTCCTCTTTCACTTTCATCAAAAGACTCTTTAGTTCTTCTTCACTTTCTGCCATAAGGGTGATGTCATCTGCATATCTGAGGTTTTTTGATATTTCTCCCAGCAATCTTGATTGTGGCTTGTGCTTCCTCCAGCCTAGCATTTCTCATGAGGTACTCTGCATATAAGTTAAATAAGCAGGGTGACAATATCCAGCCTTGGCGTACTCCTTTTCCTATTTGAAACCAGTCTGTTGTTCCATGTCCAGTTCTAATTGTTGCTTCCTGACCTCCATACAGGTTTTTCAAGAGGCAGGTCAGGTGGTCTGGTATTCCTATCTCTTTCAGAATTTTCCACAGTTTATTGTGGTCCACACAGTCAAAGGCTTTGGCATGGTCAGTAAAGCAGAAGTAGATGTTTTTGGAACTCTCTTGCAACAGTGAAAGCCAAAAACAAACCATAGATTCTGTTGACCCAGAAATTTCCTGCAAGCAGTTTCACAATGGCCATATGCTCACAGTAGGGGTGGGAGATGACTCTTGTATGGTAAGATTATAACTAGAACTTTATAAATATTAGGCACCAGAGTCTTTTCAGGTGGCGCTAGTGGTAAAGATCCTGCCTGCCAATATAGGAGATGTAAAAGAAGCAGGTTCGGTCCCTTGGTTGGGAAGATCCCCTGGAGGAGGAAATGGCAACCCATATTAGTACTCTTGCCTGGAGAATCCCATGGACAGAGGAGCCCAGCAGGCTACAGTCCATAGGGTCTCAGAGATGGACACAACTGAAGCGACTTAGCACACATGCAGACACAAAAATGGTAGCCTGGAGTGGTACCACAGCCTTGATTTGGGGTAACCAAAGGGTGGGTGAAGATGGCAATATGTCTCAGTGGATGGTGACTTAGTGGTCCAGGGCCATGGCAAGCAGGAAGCCCACCTCTATGCACTGAAATGTGTGAATAAGCACTTTTGAGGCAATCAGGAATCAAAATAAACCTGTTACATGAAACCAGAAGATTCCAAGCATCTTGGGCACAATGCTGGTACAAAGGGCAATACAAAGGGCTGGTACAAAGGGCAACAAAGTGACTCCTAGCATGCCTAGGAAAATGTTCATGGCCTCATGGAAACTGTGTTCTGATTTGATAATGATAAACAGCAGGAAATTTCTAATCATAGGAATGAGATACATGACACAGAATGGAGTTCCAATCCAGCACTGCACAGACTCTAGGCCTGGGATCCCTATTAGGGTCAACACAGAAGACATGAAGACTGTGATGTTGGAAATGGACATAGTGTCCTTGGGTCTTCTGATGCAAATAAATGTTTTTCAGTTAAAGCTACTCCTTCTTTTTCTACCTTTTATTTTCACCCAAAGTCAACATATTGAGTCCTGATTTTATAGAAATCTGAGATCATATCATCCATCTCATTTACATATCTAAAGTATTAAAGAAAGATCCAAAGATGTACATCACTCTTTTTAAGAAAGATATCCCATAAGTAGAAATCCACAGTTCTTGTACCACAGTAAAATCTTTTATACAATATTTTAAAACCAGCAAAACAACTAAGGTAGAAAATAAACTTCTGACTTGACTGTTTTAATTTCATACCTTTGGACCAAAAAATAGACAACAATTTTTCTTGAAAATTTTATTTTAATCAAAGTTTGATGAATTTCTCCACATTCTACTTAATTGCTTTGCTACTGTTTTTTGTCAGTTGTCTCTAAATCAGAAAGAGTTGGTTTGGACCAGCAAATACTCAGACTCTGACCAATATATGAGAGTGAAAAGTTTACTATGAAAGAGAATAGAGATAGAAGTATTTGTGACCCAAAGTTTTATATATATATATATATATATATCCATCTATCAAACTATACTATCTGTCCCTATGTAAGACAGAATATTCTTCAGGAGAATGTGAAGGAAGTGTTTAAAATAAAGGTTATTGAAATCCATAAAGATTTAGTGAATTTGGGCTAAAGTTCATTGCTACAGTTTACATTTCTAGTAAACCTATATTTTTGCCTGTAATTCTGAAAGTTTAAATCCTTAACGTTTTTGCCCTTACATTAGATTAAAAAATTCCATAATAACTGTAATGTATATTACAGATACATAGAGGGAGCAATCTCCAAGGAAGCAAGAGAAGCATCAGGAGTCATGCATAGCAGTAAGAAGACTATTCTTAAAGACTCAAGGATATAGGAACATGTGTAAATACTTACCTTGACTGGAATAGAGCCTTGTTTTGTGGGTTTAAACAGTTCAAAGTTACCAATACTATAAGATCTGGATAATTTAGGCTTGCTGCTAAGTCGCTTCAGTCGTGTCCGACTGTGCGACCCCATGGACTGCAGCCTACCAGGCTTCTCCGTCCATGGGATTCTCCAGGCAAGAACTGATAAGAATTTGGGCTTATCAGTTCTTAATGAAATAGATAATCTGGAATACTTGCGTCATTCTTGTGAACCCACACATAAAGAATTAATAGAAAATGAAGAAATGCAAGGATATGTTCCTTAAAAGGAGTTAAAATTAGAATGGAAATAGAAGACTGAGGATTGACATTGGGACTAATTGAGCAGAGACTACCAAGAAATTGAGGAATTTGTGATAATTTATCAATTCACTGAGAACTAATTTTTATGAAAACCTGGGTCATGAATTGTATTAATATTTTTTTTCTGATCAAAAGCATTACTTGTTAAATGTTAAAGTGACATAAATTTCAATCAAATAATCCTCAAAACTACACATTGGATAAATGTTTATAATTCTGAGAAAATAAAGTTAGCTTATTTCTTTCTTTCATAGACTCTCCAATAAAGTTGCTTTATGTCAGTAATCTCATGAGAAGCTAATCCTACAATGAGTAGTCAATAAATTGGGCAGTAATGCAGGAAGCAGTTGTGGTTCGTGCTGCTAAAATGCAAGTAAAAGAATGAAGAGGTAATTTTAATGTAGGATTTGAGCATGATCTGACAAGTACAGAGAGAGGAATAGCAGGTGGGAAGTATGCAGGTGAATACAAGGATGATGGGATGGGGTGATTATTATTGAAAAAAATGGTAATGAAAAACTATGAAGATAAATTTGGGAGTAAAGAGACTTACTCACCAACTGTTGGGAGCTGGTTCTGCTCTAACTAGATACAAGAAGAGTACTGTCATTTTCATATCACTATCACCCATGGCTTGGAACTCCTCAGCTTGTCTTATCCTTTGCAGAATGTGTCCTGAAATACCTCTTGCTTTTACCTGTACCTTTGTAACTGCACATAGTCAACATCAGGAACTTTAATTATGTGGTGCTGGGCCATCTGCCATGGGTGCCCATCTCTGAGATAACCTTTTATGCTTTTCTTTTTTATCTGAAATACAGAAATCCCTCATTTTTTGTAGGTCTGTCTGAGATAATGTTTTTGCATTTATTGTCCAGTAAAACTCACAACAAAATCTGTGTTATTCTGGGATATACATCAATTTATTCAGCTTGAATTAAAACAAAAAGCTGCTAGCTACTGATTTTAATGTTTTATAATGGAATTGTGAAAAGGAGGAGTTATAAACACAAAATGAGGCATTTATTACCCACTAGCTAAAGACACAGGGGTTTTAATCATGCCTACTTGGGTTATTTGGACCTCAGTTCAGTTCAGTCACTCGGTTGTGTCTGATTCTTTGAGATCCCATGAATCGCAGCACACCAGGCCTCCCTGTCCATCACCAACTCCCGGAGTTCACCCAAACTCATGTCCATTGAGTCAGTGATGCCATCCAGCCATCTCATCCTCTGTCGTCCCCTTCTCCTCCTGCCCCCAATCCCTCCCAGCATCAGAGTCTTTACCAAAGAGTTAACTCTTCGTATGAGGTGGCCAAAGTATTGGAGTTTCAGCTTTACCATCATTCCTTCCAAAGAACACCCAGGGCTGATCTCCTTCAGAATGGACTGGTTGGATCTCCTTGCAGTCCAAGGGACTCTCAAGAGTCTTCTCCAACACCATAGTTCAAAAGTATCAATTCTTCAGCATTCAGGTTTCTTCACAGTCCAACTTTCACATCCATACATGACTACTGGAGAAACCATAGCCTTGACTAGTCAGACCTTTGTTGCAAAGTAATGTCTCTGTTTTTGAATATGCTATCTAGGTTGGTCATAACTTTCCTTCCAAGGAGTAACTGTCTTTTAATTTCATGACTTCAGTCATCATCTGCGGTGATTTTGGAGCCCAAAAATATAAAGTTTGACACTGTTTCCCCATCTATTTCCCATGAAGTGATGGGACCAAATGCAATATCCCTGAAATCATTGCTACAACTTTCAGATAATTCCTTACCATTCTCCACCTCCACACCACACACAGGCTAAGTACAGAGATATAATTTTAATAGGCTGAGGGTTTTTTTAAATTAATTTATTTATTTTAATTGGGGGCTAATTACTTTACGATATGGTGGCTTTTGTCATACATCAACATGAATCAGCCATGGGTATATACATGTGTCCCACTGTCCAGAAGCCCCTTCCCACCTCCCTCTTCACCCCATCCCTCCCAGAGCACCATAGGCTGAATTTCTTTTCTGTTGTTCTCATTGACAAATAAGTATAAAGTCTATTTAAATGCAAACATATTCTATACTAATGAATTCTATTTAAATAGAATTCCTTCTATGTGACCCTTCCTTTTAATGAGGCAATTCTGACATGAATTTTATGTTCCATTCACTATTGAAAGTGGCATATTGAACTCTCCTACAATTTTTGTGTGGCTGTGTATATCTCCCTTTAGTTATATTGATGCTTGCTTCACATATTTGGGGTCTCTAGTATTTATAATGTATTTTCATAGTGAATTCTCCCTTTTAATATTATGTGATGTCTTTGCTTTTAAGTGACTTTTTTTTTTTTTCCGTGTTCTGCAGCTTACAAGATCTTAATTCTCGGCATGCATGCTTAGTTGCTCAGTCTTGTCTGACTCTTTGCTACCCCATGGAATATAGCCCAGAGACTAACTCCATGGACTTTAGATTATAAGCTCCTCTGTCCTTGGAATTTTCCAAGCAAGAATACTGGAGCCGGGTTGCCATTTCCTCCTCTGGGGATCTTCCCAACCCAGGGATCAAACCCACATCTCCTGTGTCTCCTGCATTGGCTGGGGATTCTTTACCACTGAGCCACCTGGGAAGTGATTAGTTCCCTGACCAGGGACCAAATCCCTGGCCCAAGGCAGTGAAAGTGCTAAGTCCTATCCACTGGACCTACAGGGAACTCATGCTGACAATTTTAGCTAAAAGTTTATTTTGTCTGATAAAAGCATCCCCATACCTGCCTTTTGTTTGCCATTGTCATGAGGTTTCTTCTGCGCATTTACTTTCAGCCTCCATGTGTTCATAATTCTTAAATCCGTTGACTCTCTTGTAGATAGTATATAGTTAGATTTAGTTTTTATTTAGTCATATATCTTTTACATATATCTGGTTATCCATTAACAAGTTTTGTATTCCTTCTCTCACTGTATTTTTTTCACATTTTGGTTCATGATTTATATTTACAGAGCTTTTTAAAGCCAAATACTTTATGGGTCAAATTTATTTCTGCATTATTCAACAAGATGTCATTCCAAAATTTCTTCTACTTCCATATCTTTAATAGCGTGTTCTGTTTGCTTTATTGTAGTAAAGTGTTTCCTTGGTTTATTTCTTTCTTGAACTGTAAATCAGTCCAAAATTAGAAATGAGATGTCCCTCCCTGTGTACTTGGTTCCTCTTAAAAACTCTTATGAGTCCTCAGTGTTAAAGATTGATTAAAGACAATTTAAACATGATCTCTACCAGTGCAGCATCCTGGGAGAACATGAAGGTGCATGGGCAGAGGAATAGCAAAGAGTAAAGAAAGATCTGAAGTCTTTTTTTGGAAGTCAGTTTCTCCCATGACAGGTTTGATTTTAGCTCATATTTTAAGATGATATATTAATTCATTCAGAGCATCATCATTGTTTACATTGATAATATTGGATTAAACTCTCTATAATGCTGATAGATAATGTTGCTGATAAGATAATGTTATATGTTATCTTAAAGCCTTCAGATTAATTGATCTTGAATACAATTGATAAAAAATAGAGAAATGTTAAATCGTTCATTATACAATGCCATTTTTATTGAAGTTTTAAGAAGTCTCAGGTATTATCCTTGTTCACACAAGTGTAAATAAGACAAAGTTACTGTCCTCTACATACTTGCGGTAAATGATTTTTAAGTATTGGAATTTATTTGTCTCTATTTTTAATTCTACAACTTAAACCTTCAAATTTGGGTAAAACTCAAATTTGGGTTAACATATTAAAATGCCTCTTGAAGGATGTGCTCTATTTAAGTCCTATGATAATTTTGTTTCCTAAAAACATTTTATCTGTGAATAGACCTAATTTATTTTTATAAATCTTTTTTGTGTTTTCTTTCTTATACCACTAATTCCATGTTTACAGAATTTAGTTTACATCCTATAGGTTTTGTGTTGTTTTCATTGGTATTATTGATTTTACATTATTTTTATATCAGTATTTCAGACAAAAAATAGACAAAAATAGATGTCATTAAAATTTTCAACATATAGATTCACAAGGAGATATCAGAAAATGAATCATGGCCAGAATTACAGCTAAGTGTTGGATTAACAGTTTGAAGATATGAATGTTTGAGATGATCCTTAGAAGTTATCTGGGATCAACTGCTGTTTTCTACAAGTTACTTATCTGTGCATGTCTAAGTGTTACTCAAGAGAAAGCTCTAGGTTGTAAGGTACAGGGCAAAAACAATAATGGAAACAATTGGAAATCACAATATAAGAGTTTTTTAGAGTAGTAAACCAAAGTTCTTAAGTATTGGATGATTTATTAAGTGTCTCCTTCCATTATGAGTATCTGAGATTTAAAATATTTTTTCAGATGTAGAAATGTGTAGAAGACCTAGCTTTTAGCATATTGATGTTGCTACTTTGAACTAACCTAAATTTTCTTTAGAAAGATCCACTAATGATTAAGATGTTTGGAGCATACAAATATTGTTAGCACATGGTCACGGATTTGTTTGGTCTTCACTCCATAGACGATTGGGTTGAGAAAAGGTGGAACTAACAGGTAAAGGTTAGATAAAAGGATATGAACGTATGGTGGTATGTGAGAACCAAACCTATGTGTGAAGAAAGAGAAGAAGCCAAGGAGGTAGAACTGCAGGAAGACACAAATATGAGCGATACATGTATTAAAGGCTTTGAATCTTGCCTCCTTCTGGGGCAGTTGAAAGACAGTGATAAAGATCTGAATGTAGGACAAGGTGATAAAGATTATGTCAAATCCTAAGATAGTGAAGGCAACAAATAGACCATAGATCTTGTTGATCCGTATATCTTCAATAGCCAGCTTCACAATGGCCATGTGCTCACAGTAAGAGTGGGAGACAACTGTGGTTCGGTAGAATTTGAGACGATATTTGATTAGTACCAGGCATGGCGCTCCAAGTATGGCAGCTCTGAGTGTCACCCCAACCCCAATGTGAGTCAAGAGTTTTTGGGAGAAGATGCTGGCATGTCTCAAGGGATTACAGATGGCCACATAGCGATCTAGGGCCATCGCCAGCAGGACACCTGATTCAATTCCCTGGAATGAGTGAAGAAGCCACATTTGTAGAAGACATGCTTCAAAAGAAATCTCTATCAAGTGAAACCAGAAGATGCCTAACATTTTGGGGAGAATACAAGTGCTAAGTGCAATGTCTGTGGCCCCCAACATAGCGAGAAGAATGTACATAGGACTATGGAGGCTGTTTTCATATTTGATTATCACCAAAATTAGAGTATTCCCAATTACTGCCATAAGGTACATGACACAGAATGGAATCCCGATCCAGCATTGCACTGACTCCAGGCCAGGAATTCCGATGAGTGTTAATACAGAGGGCATGAAGACTGAGCCATTGGGTCCGAGCATGGCGATTTGGTCAGTAGACTCAAGTAGGGATATCGCTGTTTCATCTCCTATTCCCTGTTAAGTCTAAAAAATTAAAAATAAGGACAAATTATTTAAGTAAAACATACTTTAGTTCAATTAGGAGGATACCATTTTATCGGTCCCAATGGCTCCTCTCTAATTTTCAATCTCTTTTTCCAATGTCTTTCAATGATCAATTATGAGATTCTATGTTTCTGCATGCCTTTATCATTTTCAATGAGAAAAATTAACTGGACTGGATAACTTCTTTCTAGTCTTTGAATACTGGAACAAATAAATTCCCTTTAGCTTGTGTTTGCTAATCACCCTCAGTACTGTCTTTATGACCCGCCAATTCAAATTGAGGGAACAATTCATTTAATTCAGAGTAAAGAATTTCAAAAACTAAATTGTACCTAGATTAGACATGAAGGATCTATACCAATGGTAAATCATTCTGCTTGATTATAATCAGAAAACAAGTTTAATGAGAATATTTTTTCATTTTGAAACTCACTTTTTTTTTTTCTAGGTTAGCCTCTTCATTATTGGATCCCTCTGCAATAGACTCTCAGACTGCTTTAAATCTAATTTTTCAAATTTTCAGTATTTTCCCAAAGACAAGCTCTACATCTTTACCTTCTGTTTCTTAAACTCTGAAAAGACAAATCCATTAATTTTATTTTATTTTATTTTTGATTTTTAAAAAGCTTTTTATTTTGTATTGGGATATAGCCAATTAACAAACAATGCTGTGATAGTCTCAGGTGAACAGTGAAGAGGCTCAGCCTTACATATACATGTATCCGTTCTCCCCCAAACTCCCCTCCTATCCAGGCTACCACATAACATTGAACAGAATTCCGTCCACAAAACACTGAACATAGTTCCATGAGCTATACAGTAGGTCCTTGTTGGTTATCAACTATAAAATAATAGTCTGTATACATTGTTTCCAAACTGTCCCTTCCCTCTTCCTTTTCCCCAGCAACCCTAATCTCATTCTCAAAGTCTATGAGTCTGTTTCTGTTTTGTACATAAATTAATTTGTATAATTTCTTTTTAGATAATGGGTGTTACCTTTTATCCTTAGCTTGAAGGATAGCTTGAAGGAAAATCTCAGGTTCTTGTCCTCTCTATCATCCTTCAAGTTACCCTTTATCCTTAGCTTGAAGATCTCCCTTTTAGATCTTTTCTCACTATGCCCTGTTGTGTGCAAATCACTTGTATTCAACTTCAAGTACCAACCTATACCTCCTATGCTTCCCTTTCATTATCAATAAACATTTAGCCTGAATATTTAGTTTTTCTAAACTATTTGCAGTAACATACAACTCTCTATGAAATTTAATGTTTCCTTTACTTAAAGCCTTGGGCATCTTATAGCCACTAAAACTACAATTTCTATCCAGGTAAACATTTTTATTTTATACAGCTGTTTTTCATAGGAGCAGATTCATCTCTTAGTCTCTGCCCTTCAGTGATTACTTCACCCATAACACCGTATGCTTCCAGGGCCTCTTATGAGTGGCTTTGTCTTATCATTTTCCAAAGTCTTCAGGGTTTTTCTTGCCTGCTAATGAAAGTTGCTCAGTCGTGTCCAACTCTAAGGGCTCAGAATAACCCACCACTTTGTATTTGTAGATATGGATCATGTAAACTGTCAAAAAAACATCTTTTAAGGTACAGTTGTCTGTCTCAAAAAATTTATATAACTGTGCTTTGAGTTCTCAGAGAAGGCAATGGCACTCCACTCCAGTACTCTTGCCTGGAAATTCCCAAGGATGGAGGAGCCTGGTAGGCTGCAGTCCATGGGGTCGCTAAGAGTCAAGACACAACTGAGGGACTTCACTTTCACTTTTCCCTTTCATGCATTGGAGAAGGAAATGGCAACCCACTCCAGTGTTCTTGCCTGGAGAATCCCAGGGACGGGGGAGCCTGGTGGGCTGTCTATGGGATCACACAGAGTTGGACACGACTGAAGTGACTTAGCAGCAGTAGCTTTGAGTTCTAACAGGAGGAAAAGTTCTGAGAGCTTTTTAAGATGCTATTCCTGAGTTATAATCCTCAATTTGGCTCAAATAACATTTTCTGTTTCTTGTTGTTGTTCAGTCTCTCATCCATGTCTGACTCTTTGTAACCACATGGACTTCAGTACTTCAGGCTTCCCTGTCCTTCACTATCTCCTGGAGTTTGCTCTAACTCATGTCCATTGAGTAAGTGATGCCATCCACTCATCTAGCCCTCTGTCATCCCCTTCTCCTCCTGCCTTCAATCTTTCCCAGCATCAGGGTATTTTCCGATGGGTCAGTTCTTCACTTCAGGTGGCCAAACTATTGGAACTTCAGCTTCAGCATCAGTCTTTCCAATGAATATTCAGGATTGATTTCCTTAGGATGGACTGGTTTGATCTCCTTGTAGTCCAAGGGACTCTCAAGAGTCTTCAATACCACAGTTCCAAAGCATCAATTTGACTCTCAGTCTTCTTTATAGTCCAACTCTCACATACATACGTGACTACTGGAAAAACTATAGCGTTGACCATACAGATCTTTGTCAGCAAAGCAATGTCTTTGCTTTTTACTATGTTGTAGCCCTTTCTATTTCTTAGATTAGTTTTTTTCACTGACACTAACTTTATGAGTCCTAATATTCTTCTACAGTAAGGCTTCCTTGGTTATTTTTTTAAATTTTATTTTATTTTTAAACTTTACAATATTGTATTGATTTTGCCAAATATGGAAATGAATCCACCACAGGTAAGTATTGTTTTTTTACTGCTGCTGCTGCTGCTAAGTTGCTTCAGGCGTGTCTGACTCTGTGTGACTCCATAAACGGCAGCCCACCAGGCTCCGCTCTTCCTGGGATTCTCCAGTCAAGAGCACTGGAGTGGGTTGTCATTTCCTTCTCCAATGCACGAAAGTGAAAGTGAAGTCGCTCAGTCGTGTCTGACTTTGCGACCCCATGGACTGCAGCCTACCAGGCTCCTCCGTCCATGGGACTTTCCAGGCAAGAGTACTAGAGTGGGGTGCCATTGCCTTCTCCTGTTTTCTTACAGGGCAGGAAAAAAAAAAAAAAAGACAGTCTTTAATGATTAAGAATTAACAGTTATGTGCCTTTAATCAAATTGGGAGAATAATTTGCCTAGGAAGTGGAATCATTTTTCAGTGGAATCATAATCAGATAAAAGAGACGTGGGGGGCACTCAAAGAGAAAATAGTTTGTACAAAAACCACAGAAGATTGTGAGCTATGGCAGGGCTGTATATAAAAAAAAATGTGTTTCATATGTAATATATTTCATAAGCAGAAATTATGGATAATAAAAAGCAAAGAATATAAAAAATGAAGTTAATGTTTTAAACCAAATGATTTAACATTTTAGGATTTAAGATCATCTTTTTTTGGAAGGTAAAAAAATTCATCTTCTAGCAGCTCGATGAATGGCTTGAAAGACATGGCAGCTCAGTGTGATGAGACTTGGATGGGAGACTAAGTCAGAAAGATATTTGTGACAGTCCATACATTATATCATGAGGAGATGTGGTCTACAAAAGAATAAAAAGAATGCAAAATCTGTTTTGCATTGGACTCATTGTCTTTATGTAACAGAAATTGGAAGGGATGAGGCTGAGTGTTCCTTGGTTGAGAATTATAGCAATGAATGACAAAAGACAAGCTGAAAGGAACTTTGTGTGCATAGATGTGTTTGTTTAGAAAGAGAATAAAGATATCTTAAATGCTGAAATTCATAAGCCTTACCCTTATGAATTCATAAATTCATAAGGGTAAATATACTTTGGTCATCTTTATAGCATAAAACTTGAATTATTAGTGTTACATACAGGTCCAATTTTGATTCAAACTGAATTTCAGGATCTAAAAGGTTTAAGGAATTCAGGGCTCTAAATCCACACTCCTTACAATCTCAGGAATTTTTCCTCAATGAACTCTCTGACATTCACCCACTGAGCTCTATCTCAAGTCCTCCAGTGACAGAGGACTCTCTGTTTTCTCAGATAGCTTGCCATATTTCAGGTCAGGTCTGAATGTCAAACAGATCTTCTGTACAACATCCTTAAATGGGCTCCTTCTAAATTCCTTATTAAATTCCCAAATATGCAATCCAACGACACACATTAGCTATGAGTCACGGCAGTGAATTGCACAGGATCTGAAGTCAGTCAACAGAGTTTAAATTCAACACAGACAGTTATGAAACTTTACATGGTTTTGATTTCATTACTAAGGACATATTCATGGATAGAAACATATTACAGTGTGATTGTGAGTATTCTATGACATAATCCATCTAAATATTTGGAAGGAAACATAAGATGTATTGATCTGTCAATAAATGCCAGTTTTTAATAAATGAACTTTTACCTTTTTCTCACAAATCACTCCAGATATTAAAAGAGCATTTTATCTGAAAGAGGATTTCTACTGAATTACTTGAAGGGTATCTTTTCTTCCTGCATCTTTTCTAGTCTAAACATGTATAATTTCCTGATCTCTTAACAAATAAGCTTTCCATTCATCTATCAGCACGCATATTATTCTCTAAAGGTCCTTCATTTTGTCAATCTCACTTAACAGTTTGTCACCAAGCATGGCTTAATTGATTCTGAAATGCTGTGAAAAGCATAGGGCACATCTTCCTAGCGTTTCATCACTTAATTACTGTAAGATTATATATTTTTTATCCTGGAATTATATGATCAAGTTGTGTGTGTATGTGTGTGTGTGTGTGTGTGTATGTATGTGTATATATATATATACATATATATATATAATAAAAGCAAGCCTCCAGTTTCCCACACTCAGTGCAGAATTTCAAACCCAAAGACTTACCAGGAATCCTCTGTGATGATACAGGTCGAAATCATAAAGCAGAAAATGATCTGACGTTTCAGATAGTGAAGGATGAATGTTTTGTACTGTAGCATGCACCTGGGGGACTGGTTTTTACCAGTCCCTGGTGAGCTTTTGGGTTCACTGGAGACAAGAATGAAAAAGGCACACTGTTGTTCAGAACATACAAGATTTATTCTCTAATGGTTTTTCACCTAGAAAAATTTCTCAAACTTTGGTTTCACTCTGGGACTGGGAAATAAAATGAGTCTCCTTTTAAAAGAGAAGACATTGTCCCAAGACCACACACATTAAAAAAAAATCAATGATGCTTATTAAAAAAATAATGAAATAATAAAGGTATACAATCACATCTTGAGATATTCAGATTGATCAGCATGGACATGCTGGAAGAGAAGTGAAAATATGTATTTTTGTAATTTAATTCTAGTTGGGGTACAAATATTTCTTCTTTATGCACATGGTTGGGACTGACTGGGAATGTTCACCTCAGAGCCTCAGTTACCAGTCAGTTTCTGATTTTCTTCTGGACAAAATCTGGTGACATAAATCTTTTCTGATTCCAAACCATCTCTCTCCAAACTGTCCTAGTTATGTTCAGAGTGATCATGAAAAAATGGTATACATTTTCAAAATTTTTATGTCCTTATAAAGTTTATATCAATTTCCCAACCTGAAACTGTTATTTATGTCAGGTATTATACTTACTTGGTTTAATCAAGGTTTATGACTCACAGTAGGGATTTTAAACTTTAGCATCAAAAGGAGGAAGGAAAACATTTCAGTTTTCTGAAAAGTACAAGAGAGAAGTTATCAACCCTGGATTATCTAAAGGCCTTAATTAAAATCACACTGGTTTTGCCCTATGTAATTGGGTCAGGTCCTATTTAGAAGCTCTATTCCTTTTGAATTAGGAGACTCACTGACCACATCCTCTTATTAAACAGCAATAAAATCATCATCATCTTAGAAAAAGCAATGGTATAGGATTGAAGGCAGATATACAGATAAGCCAGCTCAGCCTTGATCAGGGTATGTGCATGTCTTCACACCTGGGCACTCAGCGATTCACATCAGTAGATTGAAATCAGCCACAGCTGAGTATCTGCACCGGAGAAATAAAACCCAAAACCAGTGCACATAGTCAAATAAAAAGAAATAAGTTTGAGTGAAATGTGAAAAATAAAAACAAGCCTGGACATCCCTTGTGGAGTTTTCTGAGTGAAAATGGATGTCATTACCAGGCAGAGAGAGAGGGATCATAGCAAAGCTTATATGGAGAGAGATCTGCCTGGAGCCAGCGTGAGGAACTCCGCTCGTGGCAAAGGTCATGAGGAAGGAGGCTTGGCATACGCAAAGGCAGTATCAAGCCTCAGGAGTCCCCCTGGAAATTCTCAAGCATCTACCCCCAAAACCAGAATCTGCCTACTTTACTGCTTTGTGCTCTCACCTACACTTCTGACATTACGGGGGGCTGTCCCCCACCACCTCACTCTGAAAAAGAGTTAACTTACAGTTCCAGTTAATAAAATTCCTGGGCGTGACAAGAGTGTTTCAACCTACAAACTCCTTTAGAAGTCCTCTAGACTGCCTGAACAGGTTCTTCCAGCTACATGTGATTGTTCAGAGCCTCCCAACCATGAGAGACATGAGATGTTCTAAACTGTCTAAATACAGATTCCTTTGAGCAGTTAAAAGTTTGATTAGAAATTGTATTGGTGAAGGGTTTTTCACTTTTTGGGCCAATGTTTGCTGCTAAGTTTCCATATCCCTTACCTACTGTGTCCCTGGCAGTGTATTGATTAATATAATTGGTGTACAGGAATGTAAGTAGTAGCTTTAATGTTTGTAACCTTGGACCCTTGAGTTAATTCTTTTCTTGTTATAGCCCACCACACCCTTGCCCTATAGGAATGCAACTTTATCTAATACTTTCAGAGGGTGGTGCCTGACTTTAGAATAATCACCTTTAGAGAAAAATAAGTTTTCTGAAGAAAGGATCTTAAAGTGTTGACAGGGCCCCTGGCCAGAAGATGATGTAAATCACCTAAACTTTTGCATATGATAAGTTTGAAAGCCTGGCTTCGATAAGGATCAAGGACTGCTGACCTTCCCCCATTATCATCTATGCACAACTTAAGGTATAAAAACTACTTTGGAAAATAAAGTGCAGGCCTTGTTCACTGAAGCTTGGTCTCCCCATGTCGTTCTTTCTCTCACCTTCTGGCTGAATTCCCATCTGGACCATGGAGGCTCGTCAAGCCTACTAATTATGCCTGGGCTTCTAAGATCTGACCAGGGAGGCCTTAGTGTCTCCTCTCCTTCGGGAGAATGGAAGGATGCCTGCAGCCTACATAGGTGACACAAATTCCTTATTTTGGAATTTTATTAGCTTTCCACATAAACCAAGTTATTCAGCCTCTTTTCTCCACTGCATTTTCTCACTGAGCTATCCTTATTTGATCACTCTTTATATCTTTAATTCTATCGTATCCTGACTGCCGAAGCCGTCTCCCCTTCGAATTCCCTGGATCCACCGGGGCTGGACCCTGGCAGAGCTCTGTTTCCTTGGTGCAAGAGTAGACTCAGGTATCTCATGCATTAGAATGTCATTCAAATATGAAGATAAATGAAACTCTTATTTATGCTACAATCCAAATGAACCTTGGGAACATTAGTCTAAGTGAAAGCAGCCAGTCATAAAAGGTCAAATATTGTTTCATTTCACTTATATGAGATGTCCAGAGAAGTGAAATCACAGACACAGATGCAAAAAGTCAAGTAATGTGTGCCATGAAATGGGGGCAAAAGAATGCGGAATGGCTGCTAAAGGGGGATGGAATATCTTTATTGGGATGATGAAAATGTTCAGGGATTTGATAATAGTGATGAATGTCCAATTGTTTGGACATTCAAAAGCCAGAGTTGTATACTCTTAAAAGATTGTGCTAAATGGTATGTAAATTATATTTCAATAAATTTTAAAAAAGATTCATTATAGTATACAGAAACCATACTAAAAAAATTAATAGATATATGCTTTTAAATTTAGAATACATAAAATAATTGTGGTGATGTGATTTAATGATCAAGATGGCAACTAAGCTCAAATATAGTTGTTAAATATTTATCCTGGGGAAAAAGTTTATATTGGAATTCGGCATTCTACTCAACTTTTTGGTAAACACCTTAAACTGTTCTAAAAATAAATTAAAAATAATTAAAAAGCAGGAAATATCATTTGATAGCTGTGAAATAAGTTTTTTGAGTTTGGAACACCTCTTCCTCTACATTCCCTCATTAGGAAATCATGTAAATTATTGTCATTATTATTATTACTGTTCTGAGAATAAATGCTTATTATGAAAATTTGGTAGGATTTTTATGCATTTATTTTCTGAATGTTCCATTTATTATGCATTTATTCATAATTAAAGTGTGTCGTGTATTACACGACTAATATTACATATGCAAATGTGCATTCCCCACCCCACCCCACCCCCCCGTCACCCCACTTGACTGCTTTCTTGCTTTTAGATTCTAGTTAGGCATTTCCTTTAAGGAGTTTAGCCATTTCCCTTTTTTTTCTCTACCCCTCCTAGTAGCCCTCATGCTGTGTATAATATAGACCACTCTAATTTATTTGTATATTCATGTTGTCGCAAACAGTTGGACATAACTTAGTGACTAAGCAACCAAAAACCCAAGCAAATGGAAGATGAGAAAGAAACCATTTTATTTTTCATAAGATTGAGAGAGGGAAAGTGAAGTGTTTGTTGCTCAGTCCTTCTGTGACCCCATGGACTACAGCCTACAAGGCTCCTTTGTCCATGGAATTTTCCAGGCATGAATACTGGAGTAGGCTGCCATTTCCTTCTGCAGACAAATAGTCTAACTGTCCACAATCTGATTCAGGATCAACACAGTGCATTTAATAATCATATCTATTTCAGATCAGTCACTCAGTCATGTCCAACTCTTTGTGACCCCATGAATCGCAGCACGCCAGGCTTCCCTGTCCATCACCAACTCCTGGAGTTCACCCAGACTCACGTCCATTGAGTCAGTGATGCCATCCAGCCATCTCATCCTCTGTCGTCCCCTTCTCCTCCTGCCCCCAATCCCTCCCAGCATCAGAGTCTTTTCCAGTGAGTCAACTCTTCCCATGACGTGGCCAAAGTACTGGAGTTTCAGCTTTAGCATCATTCCTTCCAAAGGAATCCCAGGGCTGATCTCCTTCAGAATGGAATGGTTGGATCTCCTTGCAGTCCAAGGGACTCTCAAAGAGTCTTCTCCAACACCACAGTTCAAAAGCATCAATTCTTCAGCGCCCAGCCTTCTTCACAGTCCAACTCTCACATCCATACATGACCACAGGAAAAACCATAGCCTTGACTAGACGAACCTTTGTTGGCAAAGTAATGTCTCTGCTTTTGAATATGTTATCTAGGTTGGTCATAACTTTCCTTCCAAAGAGTAAGCGTCTTTTAATTTCATGGCTGCAGTCACCATCTGCAGTGATTTTGGAGCCCAGAAAAATAAAGTCTGACACTGTTTCCACTGTTTCCCCGTCTATTTCCCATGAAGTGATGGGACCAGATGCCATGATCTTCGTTTTCTGAATGTTGAGCTTTAAGCCAACTTTTTCACTCTCCACTCTCACTTTCATCAAGAGGCTTTTGAGTTCCTCTTCACTTTCTGCCATAAGGGTGGTGTCATCTGCATATCTGAGGTTATTGATATTTCTCCCGGCAATCTTGATTCCAGCTTGTGTTTCTTCCAGTTCAGCGTTTCTCATGATGTACTCTGCATATAAGTTAAATAAGCAGGGTGACAATATAGAGCCTTGACTTACTCCTTTTCCTATTTGGAACCAGTCTGTTGTTCCATGTCCAGTTCATATCTCTTTAGACTTCTTTAACCTACAGGAATTCCTCAGATTTTCTTCTATCTTTTGTTTTCATTTCTAAGGATTTATTTTCTTACTATTTTAAAGCTTTATGTTGAAGTCTAACACATATACACAAATCATTTGTTTTAAAGCTTAAATAATTTTTCACAATATCAGAATAAATATGAAACAATCCATTTGAGTAATATAACACTATTTGCACCTACAAATCCCTGCCTGAATTTTTCATTACATCATAATTTCTGCAAGAAAAGGAAAAGACACATATTCACTATTGTATTGTTTTATGTTTCTTATTCTCATTAACCAAGTAGAGTCCATAATCCTTCTGACATATAATTGTCATGGGCAAATAGAATCTGGAAACCAGCTTACATGCTGGCAAATTAAAAATAACAACAGTAAAAAATAACAATTAGAATATTCTGGATTCACAAATAACACGGATTTTTGTTGTTTTGTTTTGAAAGATTGTTACTATTGCACAAAAGAAAAAGCCTGAAAGTATTATTCACGGTAAACTTTATAAACAGAACATTTTTACCCTATGGATACAGATCTGCTTGGTCTTTGCACCATAGACAAGTGGATTGAGAAATGGAGGAACCAACAGAAAAGAGGATGTGAATATAAGGTGGGATGTGAGAACCAAACCTATGTGCAAAGAATGAGAAGAAACCAACGAGGTAGAACCGGAGAAAGTCACAGATGTGAGCAATGCAAGTATTTAATGCTTTCAACCTGGCCTCCTTTTGGGGAAATCAAAAAACTGTGATAAATATCTGCATATAGGACAATGTAATGAATGTGGGCTCAAACACTGTGATGTTGAAAGCCACAAACATACCATAGATTTTGTTGACCCTGATATTTTCTGCAGCAAGTTTCACAATGGCTATATGCTTACAGTAGGAGTGGGAGATGACTGCTCTATAATAAAACTGAAACTTGAACTTTATCAGTACTAAGGATGGGGTTATAAGAATGGCAGTCCTGAGTGTTACTGCAGCTGCTATTTGGGTGGCTAGAAAGTAGGTAAGATTGCAGCATGTCTGAGTGGATAACAGATGACTACATAGTGGTCCAGGGCCATGGCCAGCAAGATGTCTGATTCCATGCCCTGAAATGTGTGACTGAGCCACATTTGAAGCAGGCAAGAATCAAAATATATTTTTGGTACATGAAACAGAAGGTTCCAAGCATCTTGGGCACAATACTGGTAAGAAGTACAATATCTGTGACTCCTAGCATGCCTTGGAAAATGTACTTGGGGTCATGGAGGCTGGGATCTCATTTGATGATGATCATAAGCAAGGCATTTCTGATCATAGCAATGAGATACAGGACACAGAATGGAATCCCAATCTAACACTGCACAGACTCTAGGCCTGGGATCCCTATTAGTGTCAACACAGAGGGCATGAAGACTATGATGTTGGAAATAGGCAGTGTCCTTGGGTCTCCTGACGCAAACAAAAAACATTTCTCTGTCAGTGCTACTACCTCTCCTACTTCCTATTTCATCCAAAGTCATCGTACTGAGTGTATATGATTTTGGTAGAGCTCAAAATACATCATCCAACTCATTCATATATAGAAGGTAAAAGAAAGATCCATAAAGACACATCATTTTTTTTAGGAAAGGCATCCACAAGAACAAAAAATATGATATGCAACTGTGTTATATCAGATCAGATCAGTCACTCAGTCGTGTCCAACTCTTTGTGACCTCATGAATTGCAGCACGCCAGGCCTCCCTGTCCATCACCAACTCCCTGAGTTCACTCAGACTCATGTCCATCGAGTCAGTAATGCCATCTAGCCATCTCATCCTCTGTTGTCCCCTTCTTCTCCTGCCCCCAATCCCTCCCAGCATCAGAGTCTTTTCCAATGAGTCAACTCTTTGCATGAGGTGGCCAAAGTACTGGAGTTTCAGCTTTAGCATCATTCCTTCTAAAGAAATCCCAGGGCTGATCTCCTTTAGAATGGACTGGTTGGATCTCCTTGCAGTCCAAGGGACTCTCAAGAGTCTTCTCCAACACCACAGTTCAAAAACATCAATTCTTTGGCACTCAGCCTTCTTCGCAGTCCAGCTCTCACATCCATACATGACCACAAGAAAAACCATAGCCTTGACTAGACAAACCTTTGTTGGCAAAGTGCTATCTAGGTTAGTCATAACTTTCCTTCCAAGGAGTAAGCTCTTTTAATTTCATGGCTGCAGTCACCATCTGCAGTGATTTTGGAGCCCAGAAAAATAATGTTACATAGAACCGGCTAAATTCCTAAGTAAGGGAATCAACTGCTATCTTGTCTGTTATTTCATTTCAAAACTGTGCACCAAAAAAGTATACTTGTTTATTTTACTTGGCAATTATGTTTTAGTCAGAGGTTGGTGATTCTCTCCATATTTCACATTCCAGTTACTGCTTCTGCTGCTGCTGCTGCTAAGTCACTTCAGTCGTGTCCGACTCTGTGCGACCCCATAGATGGAAGCCCACCAGGCTCCCCCGTCTCTGGGATTCTTCAGGCAAGAACATTGGAGTGGGTTGCCATTTCCTTCTCCAATGCATGAAAGTGAAAAGTGAAAGTGAAGTCGCTCAGTCGTGTCCGACTCTTCGCGACCACATGGACTGTAGCCTACCAGGCTCCTCCGTCCATGGGATTTTCCAGACAAGAGTACTGGAGTGGGGTGCCATTCAGTATTCTGTTAATCTCAATTGTCTCTCAGTCAAAAACAGCTGGTCTGGGCTAGTAAGAGTTCAACTGTTACATTAGTGCAGAATGCTCTCTAAGAAAAAGAGTAAACATACATTTTGTTACTTAAAAGCAAACTGTTTTTGTCTATGTATGGATCTATGTTGTCTGCCTCTGTGTCAGATGAGATGTCTTTTCAGGAGAATGTGAGGAAGAGTTTTAGGAAAGGTCATTCAAATCTGTGTACATTTGCAGAATCTGGGTCAAGATTTCTTGCTACGTTTTTACTTTTCTAATAAAACTGTGGTTAGTTTTTGCTGTTTCTAATAGTGGAAATACTTAAATTTCTGTGGCTAAAATATATAAAATAAATTCTGTAATACACATAACAAGGTAATTAGAGTGGAGGGACCTTGAGGAAGCAAGAGAAGAGCAGACAAATGTAGAGGTAAGGAGGGACTCATCCTTTATAACTAAAGGATATAGGAACATCTGTTGTGTGTGTGCTAGTTGTTCAGTCATGTCCGACTCTTTGTGACCCCATGGACTGTAGCCCACCAAGCTCCTCTGTCCATGGGATTCTCCAGGCAAGAATACTAGAGTGGTTAGCCAATCCCTTCTCCAGGGGATCTTCCTGATCCAGGGATTGAACCCAGGTCTCTCATATTGGAGGCAGATTCTTGATGTCCCAGCCACCAGGGAAGCCAAGGAACATGAGTAAATGGGTAAATCAATCAGAATAGAGACTTTGTTCTTGCATTTAAACTTTCCAGAGCTATCATTTCCATGAGACTTGATTAATTTAGGCTCATTAATTCTTAATGAGAAATAGATAATCTGGAACATGGGTCATTTTTGTGGGCTCAGGCATAAGAAGTTGATAGAAAATGAAGGCTTGGAGGGACATGTTCCTTAAAAGAAATTAAATATAGAACTATAAATGGAAGAGAGCTGAGAGGGGAAATGTTTAAGAAGATAAATTTAAAATAAGCAAAGAAATTTAATCATACTCAATTCACTGATAACTGAATTTTTTCTGAAAGGTTTTGATCTTATGTGTTATATGAAAGTTATCTG
The DNA here is from genome assembly GCF_029378745.1 of Bos indicus. Taxonomy (NCBI): domain Eukaryota; kingdom Metazoa; phylum Chordata; class Mammalia; order Artiodactyla; family Bovidae; genus Bos; species Bos indicus. The sequence goes on along the minus strand of NC_091774.1, from coordinate 49,163,324 downwards.
ATCAAAGTCATTATCCATTAACCATTATATATTTTGAATCAAGAAGTTCTCAAATCATGTATTAGAGGAATATTAGTAAAGCTGTTAAAATAAGGTTTGGTTATTTCATTCTTTCATAGACTTTTCAGTAAAATTGGTTTATGTCAGTAAACTCATGATCAGCTAACACTATACTGAGTGTCAACAAATAGGGCAGTAATGCAGGAAGCAGCTGTGGTTCGTGGTGCTTAACCTCAAGTGAAAGAAACAAGTCAGCCAGAATCACTTTAATGCAGGAAGTCTGTATCAGTTACCGTGTATTTTAGGATAGATTGGTCACTAAACTAAGCTGTTGGATACCTGTAGGTTAGCACCCCAATGACTCATTTTATGGTCAGTTCATACATCATTGACTCTAACAGTAGTAAAGTTTTTCTGTCTCAAAGATAATCAGGGATAGAATAGGAATCCTTTAAGAACGATCAGGGTGTCACTTTTTCAAGAGGAAGAGGCAACATTTGAGCATGGTCTGACAGGTACAGATAGTGGGATGGCAGGTGGGAAGTACCTAAGTGAGCACAGGGTTGATAGGATGGAGTGATTATAGCTGGTAACGAAAAGTTACTGAGGTAAACTTGGGAATAGTGAGCTTACTTGTCAAAAGTTGGAAACTGGTTCTGCTCTTACCAGATATCTGAAGAGCACTATCCTTCATATCAACCACACTAAACTCTTATCAAACACCAACTCTTCTTAACATTTTTTATTATTTATTCTGCAGTGCTTTCTATCTGGACCATCTGTAACAGCACCTGGCCAATGTCAAAATCCCACATCCATTTGGTGCTGGAACCATCCGCAATGGGTGGACATCTCAGGGACAGCCTTTCACGGTTTTCTCTTATCTCTGTAATACAGACCTTCTTCATCTTCTATACGTTTGTCTGAGATCATGTTTTTGTGTTCTTCCTCCAATAAAACCATGATCTGTATTATTTGGAGGCATAACATCAATTTAATCAGTTTGAATTGAAGAAGAAAGCTGTTAGCTATCAATTTTAATATCGGTAATGAATGTGTGGAGAAAGACAATTTATAACCCTTAAGTGAGGGATTTGTTAGCCAGCAGTCAAACCACAGGAGACCCAGCAGATTTTAGTTTTGTCATCTTGGGTTCACCCACACCTATTATCCCTGAAAGCATTACCACAACTCGCAGACACCTCCTTACTCTTCTCTTTCCTAAAAGGCTAAATAAGAGACATTTATATACACCATTTTTTTTCATATAGAGTTCCTTTTATACTGTTTTCATTAACAAAAAATGTCTAAAGTCTAATTAAATATAGACATGCTCCTTTGCCAATGAATTCAGTTTTTAAATGTTTTTAATTAAATGTAATCAAAACAAATGTTTTTAATTTTTCTTAAATAAATATTTTAAATATTTGACTCTTCCTTTCAATGAAGGAATTCTGGAAAGAAAAATCTGAACCTATAATGTTCTTTTATTACATGTGTGCATGCATGTTAACAGTTGTATCCTACTCTTTGAGATATTATGGACTGTAACCCACCAGTCCCCTATGTACGTGAAGTTCTACAGGCAAGAATATGGGAGTGGGTTGCCATGCCCTCCTCCAGGAGATCTTACCCACCCAAGGAATAAACCCCCATCTCCTGCATTGCAGGCAGATGCTTTACTGCTGAACCAACAGGGAAGCCCTATCAATCTCTCTGTGTCTCTAAATCCATCAATAAATCTGTCTATCCATCTACATCCTATTGGCTCTGCTACTTTGGAGAATCTTCACTAATCCAATGGTTTAAAAGAACTCAATTAGAAATTAAAAGTTATGATAAGGTTCTGATAAATAGCTATAACTCTTATTTTATGAATTGATGTACTCAGTTGTTAAGTCATGTCCAACTGTTTGCGACTCCAAGGATCGTAACCCACCAGTCTTAGACTCTGTCCATGGGATTTCTCCAGCAAAAATACTGGAATGGGTTCATAACTCCCAGAAGAATAGAATATTGGATCAGAGAATGGTAATATTTTCATTTGTGTGCAAGGCTGACACACATGATGCCAAATTTATACTTTATTTGTAATGGGCACAATTTTTAATTTGAAAAGTCTTAAAGAGTATATTAATAAAAGTAATGGCCTTTGTCATAAGTGATATTAACAAGGTTATAAGATATAAGTTTCATATGAAAAGTGTTTTGTATCATATAATTGTTATATAATAGTTCTTGTTACTGGAAAAAATAACTGGAAAGTAAAAAATAATAATTAGTAATAGAGAATAAAAACATGTTACATTAAGATCCAATTCTGTGTATGATAAAATAAAACACAAAATTCTGTACTGAAAATTACAAACATTGTTGAGAGACAGTAGATAAGAACTAAAGCAACAGAGACCTGTCACCTATATATATCTTGGAATATTGTTAAGATGTCAGTTCCTTTCAATTTATCCTATAAGAATCCCAACACATATTTTGCCAATAATTCAGAAACTGATTCTATATTTTATAAGGAAACTCAAGGTGACAGATCCAAAGTAATCTTTAAAAAAGTATAAGTTTTGAGTTATTCCAATATCTTCAATTAGTACTCAATATAAAACCATAATAATCAAGACATTTTGGCATCATAATGGATATAAGGTTAGATTAGTGATTCAGGATGGAATTCTTGGAAGAATATCCACATCTATATGATCAGCTGATAGTCTACAAAGTTGATAAGGAAAGGCAAACATAAACTAAGCAGTAGAAAATGAATGTCTTCCTCTGCAGTGGTGGGGATAGTATTGGTATGTATTTAGCTAAACCTTTATCATTTGTCATTTTATGATCATTTATTATCTATCTAAACCTTTGTCACATCATTTTTAACAACTAAAGAATATAGAAACATAGGTAAATGTGTTACTTAATTGGAATAAAGCCTTGTTTTTACTTTATTCACAGCTACCATTACCATATGATCTGGCTAATTTAGCCTCATCAACTCTTAATGAAATAGATAATCTGGAATCCTTGCATCATTTTTTTTGTGAACCCAGACATAAGAAATTAACAGTGAAGGAGTGAAAGATTGAAGGGGTGAATATGTTCCTTAAAAGGAGTTAAACATAGAATTAGAAATGGAAGGCAGAGGGATGGTGTTGGGGCACCAGAGGTAACTCAGCAGAGGCTACAGAGAAACTGAGAAAATTTTCATTATTTCTCAATTCACTGAGAACTAATTTTTCTGAGAACCTGGGTTCGTGCCTTATGTTAATGTTCTTTTCTAATTGAAAGCATCATTTGTTAAATATTATGTAATTAGAATCAGGAAATTCTCAAAACAACACATTAGAGGCATGTTCGTAATTCTGTAAATATAAACTCAGGTAATCTCTCAGAGATTCTCCTCTAAAGTTTCTGTAAATCAGTAATCTCATGATAAAATAATCCTATATTGAAAGTCAACAGATAGGGTGGTAATGCAGGAAGAAGTTGTGATTTGTGATGCTAAATCTCAAGTAAAAGAATGGAGAGATAATTTTAATGTAGAATCTCTGTATCTGTTTTCATATTTAGAATAGACTAGTCATTAAAGTAAGCTGTTGAATACCCATAGGTTTGCTCCCCAGTGACTAATTTTATGATCAAGCTTTACATCACTGACTATAATAGCAGTCAAATTTTCTTTCTTAGATTATCAGACAAAAAGGATAATCAGAATTAGAATAGGAGTCCTTTGAGAACAAACACTGTGTCTGACTTTTTCAAGAGGAAGGAGCAACATTTGAGCATGATCAGGCAAGTAGAGAGAGTTGGGTACCAGGCGGGAAGTACATGAGTGAGTAAAGGTTGATGAGATGGGGTGATTATTATTTTAAAAACTGGTATTGAAAAGTTATGGAGATAAACTTGAGAACAGTGAGACTCACTTGACGATTGTTGGAGCTGGTTCTGCTCTTACCAGATGCCTGAAGCGTGCAGTCAGCTTCACATCACTGTCACCTATGGTTTAGAATTCGTAACTCTTCCTATTATTTTCCATTATGAGTCCTGAAATGCCCCTTGTTTCTATCTGCACCTTCTGTAACAGCACCCAGTCAGTGTCAGGAACTCTAAGTCACATGGTGCTGGGCCATCTGCAATGGATGGATATCAGTGAGATAAATCTTTCATGCCTTTCTGTTGTCTGTGCATTACAGATGTTCTTCATCTTTTATAAGTCTATGTGAGATCAAGCTTCTGTGTTCATTCTCTAACAAAACTCAAAATAAGATCCGTATTATTCTGGAGCATAGCCTCAATTTATTCAGCTTAAATAGAAGAAAGTTGCCAGCCACCAATTTTAATGTTTCCTGATGGATTTGTGGAGGAGTTATGAACACAAAATGGGGATTTATTAGATACTAGCTAAACCACAAGGGGTCCTGCAAGTTTTGATGATTCCCACTTGGGTTCATCCATACTAATATCCCTGAAATCCTTAGTACAGTTTCCTTGTTCCTTTGTTTTGTTTTTCCACAGGCTAAATATGGAAATAATTATATACACCGATTTTTTTTAAAGACTGAGTTCCCCTTCTTCTGTTCTCATTGACAAATAAGTCAAAAGTCTACTTAAATGTAAATATGCTCCGGTGCCAATAAATTCTATTAAATAAATGTCCCATGATCCTTCCTTTCAATGAGGCAATTCTGATATGTTATATCTGCTATTAAAACTGGGGTATTGAACACCCCTACTATTTTTGTGTTGCTATTTATTCCTCCTTTTAGTAACATTAATGTTTGCTTCATATATTTGACACTCTAATGTTTATAATAAATTTGAATATGAATTCAACCTTTAAATATTGCATGATATCTTTGCTTTCTGTGACAACTTTTTTTTTTTTTTTTGCAACATCATGGGGTGTGCAGAATCCTAGTGTCCTGACCTGACCCACAGCAGTGAAAACACTGAGTGCTAACCCCTGACCTGCCAGGGAATTCCCAGTGACAGTTTAATTAAAAGCCTATTTGACTAAAAAAACTACATCCACTACTCCCTCTTTGGCTTACCATTGGCTTGAAATTTCTTCTTCTATTTCTTCTCTTTCCCTCTACATGTGTTTTAACTCTTAAATCCTATGGCATTCTTATAGACAACATATACTTTAATTTTCAGTTACTTATATTTTTTACATATGACTCATTATCCTTTAAAAGTTTTTATTATTACTATTATTCATTCTCTCACTGGATTTTTTCATGTCTTTTGCTGTTGTTGTTCAGTCGCTCAAGTCGTGTCCTACTCTTTGCGACCACATGGGCTGCAGAACGCCAGGCTTCCCTGTCCTTCACCATCTTCCAGAGCTTCCTCAAACTCATGTCCATGGAGTCAGTGCTGCCATCCAACCATCTCATCCTCTGTTGTCTCCTACTCCTCTTGGCTTCAATCTTTCCCAGCATCAGGGTCTTTTCTAATGAATTGGCTCTTTGCATCTGGTGGCCAAAGTATTGGAGCTTCAGCTTCAGCATCAGTTCTTCCAATGAATATTCAGGACTGATTTCCTTTAGAATTTACTAGTTTGATCTTCTTGCTGTCCAAGGGATGCACTAGAGTCTTATCCAACTCCACAGTTCAAAAGTATCAATTCTTTGGCACTTAGTCTTCTTTATGGTCCAACTCTCACATGGCAATGGCAACCCACGCCAGTACTCTTGCCTGGAAAATCCCATGGGTGGAAAAGCCTGGTAGGCTGCAGTCTATGGGGTCGCTAAGAGTTGGACACAACTGAGTGACTTCACTTTCACTTTCTCACATCCATACATTACTCCTGGAAAAACCATAGCTTCGACTATACATATGTTTGTCAGCAGAGTAATGTCTCTGCTTTTTAACACACTGTTTAAGTTTGTCATAGCTTTTCTTCCAAGCAGCAAGCATCTTTTAATTTCATGGCTGCAGAAACATCTTCAGTGATTTTGGAGCCCAAGAAAATAAAGTCTGTCACTCAACATAATTCATGTTTGCAAAATTTTACTAAACTCAAATACATTGTGACTCAAATTTATTTCTGCATTATTTAACAAGATACCATTCCAATTTTTTTTCTACCTCTGAATCTTTAATATTGTGCTCTCTTCATTTTATTGTAATGGGATGTTTTCTTGGGTAACTCCTTTCTTGAACTGTGCATCAGTCTAAAATTAGAGACCAGATTCTTTCCCTGTGTACTTGATTTTTCTTAGAAATTGTTATGAGTCCTCAGTGTTAAAGTTTGATTGAAGAAAATTTAAACCTGATCACTACTGGTACAGCATCATGGGTAAAGATTAAAATGCATGGACAGAGGAATAGCAAAGAGTGAAGAAATATATGAACTATTTGCTTAGCAGTCAATTTCTCACATGGCAGGTTTTATTGAGGGCCATAGTTTATTTTAAGATGATATACTGATTCATTCAAAGCACCATCTTTGTTTACATTAATAATATTGGAATAAGCCCTCTAGTATGCTGATTTTGTGTAAGATAGCATTACATGTTACTTTAAAGTCTCCAGATTAGTTACTCTTTAATACCATTGATAAACACCAGAGAAATGTTTAAACTGTTTATCATACAATGCCATTTTTACTGAATTTCTAATAAGTCTGATGCATTGTTAATAAAAGTGTAAATAAGACACAATTATTGTCCTCTAGATAGTTGCAGTAGGAGATTTCTAAATGCAGTGGAATTTATTTGTCTATGTTTTCAATTCTATAACTTAAACGTTCAAATATGGGCAAACCTCAAACTGGAAAAAGTATTAAAATGTGTGCCTTCTGAAGTGTGTGTTTTATTTAAGTACTGATGATAATTTTATTTCCTTAAGAATATTTACTTCTGAATAAGCCTAATTTATTTTCATCAGTCCTATTTTGTGCTATATTTCTTCCTCAAAAAGTTCAATGTTTACAGACTTTAGTTTATATCATATAGATTTTATGTTGATCATATGTGGTATTATGGATTTTATATCATATAAAATCTCAGTATTTCAGAAAAAGTACCTGGATGTTCATTGGAAGGACTGATGCTGAAGCAGAAGCTCGAATACTTTGGCTAACTGATACAAAGAGCCAACTCATTGGAAAAGACCCTGATGCTGGGAAAGATTGAGGGCAAGAGGAGAAGGGTATGACAGAGGATGAGATGGTTGGATGGCATCACCGACTCAATGGACATGAATTAGAGCAAACTCCAGGAGACACTGAAGGACTGAGAAGCCTGGCATGCTGCAGTTCATGGGACTGCAAAAGGTCAGACATGACTTAGCAACTGAACAACAAGAACAACAAAACAAAAGTAGATGCTATTAAAAATTGTCAAAATATAGATTCAGAAACAAATATTAGAAAACAAGATATGACCAAAAGACAACTATGGGTTGTATTAACAGTTTGAAAATATGAATTGTGACATGGTCCTTGGGAGTTACCTAGAATAAGTGTCTTCTGCAATTTACTTATTTATGTAGGTCTAGAGAAAAGCTCTAGATTTCAAGGGACAGGCCAAGAACAGAAGAATAAATGAAACAATTTGAAATCACAATTCAAGAGAATTTTATTCTTTGTAAGAATAATAAACCAAATTTCATAAGTATTTGATGATTTGTTAAATATCTCAATTATAAGCATCTGAGAATTAACATATTTTTTCAAGTGTAGAAATTTTATATTTGGCTTTTAGCACATGAATGTTGCTATTTAAACTAACACAAATTCTCTTTAGAAGGATCCACTAGTGATCAAGATGTTTGGCGGATACAAATATTGTTAGTACATGGTCACAGATGTGTTTGGTCTTCACTCTATAGATGATTGGGTTGAGAAAAGGTGGAACTAACAGGTAAAGGTTAGATAAAAGGATATGAATGTATGGTGGTTTATGAGAACCAAACCTATGTGTGAAGAAAGAGAAGAAGCCAAGGATCAGAACTGTAGGAAGACAGAAATGTGGGCAATGCATGCATTAAAGGCTTTGAATATCACCTCCTTCTGGGGCAGTTGAAAGACAGTGATAAAGATTTGAACATAGGACAGAATAATAAAAATTATGTCAAATCCTAAGATAGAGAAGGCAACAAATAGACCATATATCTTGTTGATCCATATATCTTCAGTAGGCAGCTTCATAATGGCCATGTGTTCACCATAAGTGTGGAGATGACCGTGGTTTCGTAGAATTTAAGATGACATTTACTAAGTACCAGCCATGGTGCTACAAGTAAGGCCGCCCTGAGTGTCACCCCAACTCCAATGTGAGTCAAAAGTTGTCCTGAGAAGACAGGGACATGTCTCAAGTGGTTACAGATGGCGACATAGTGATCTAGGGCCATCGCCAGCAAGACACCTGATTCAACACCCTGAAAGGAGTGAATAAGCCACATTTGCAGAAGATATGCTTCAAAAGAAATCTCTGTCAAATGAAGCCAAAAGATGCCTAATATTTTGGGGAGAATACAGGTGCTAAGTGCAATGTCTGTGGCCCCCAACATGGCCAAAAATATGTACATAGGTTTACACAGGCTGTTTTTATGTTTGATTATCATTATGATTAGGGAATTCCCAATCACAGCTACAAGGTACATGAGACGCAATGAAATCCCAATCCAACACTGCACTGACTCCAAACCAGGAATCCTGATGAGTGTTAATATAGAAGGCATGAAGACTGAGCCATTGGATATGAGCATGTTGATTTGATTAGTAGAATCAAGGAGTGGTATGTTGTGTCATCTTCTGATTCCTGTCAAGAGTTTATAAGTCAAAGAAGAAATTCATTTATTTTAGCTAAATATACTTTAGATTTGGGTGATACCACTTTATTGTTTTTCTATTATTGAAATATACCTGACAGATAACATTTTGTAAGTTTAATGTGCATGATACAGTGACTTGATACACTCATATATTGGAATATGATTTCCACTGTAGTGTAGGTAGCATCTCTACCATGTCATATAATTATATTTTCTTTTTTATGGTGATAATAAATAAGAAATAGATTCTTAGCATGTTTGATGTTTATAATAATGTCTATAAAACTATACCATGCATTAGATCTTCAGGTGTTATTTATCTACTTATTTATCTGCATGTTTGTAACCTGAAACAATATGCCCACTGTTCTCTGAGCACTCATTCCCAGGTAACCACCATTTTACTCTTTGAGTTCATTTGTTTAAAGACTTTGCATATAAATCTTATGATGTAGTATTTGTCTCTCTTTGTCTGACTTATCTGACTTAACATAATATCTCTAATGTCTATTATTATTGTAACAAATGTCAGGAGTTTCTTCTTCCTGATAGCTAGACAAATTAATTATCCAGGAAATGCAAATCAAAATTACCATGAGATATCACTTTGCTACAGATCTTCCATCAATAGACAACAGAGAACAAGTGTTGATGAAGATATGGAGGATAGGGAACATTTGCTCACTGTTAGTGGGAACATAAATTTTTCAACCTATAGAAAACAATTTTGAAGTTCATAAAAAATTCAGAAAAGGGTCTACTGTATGATCCAATATTTCCACATTTGTTTGTATGTCCAAAGGAAGTAAAAATATGATAGTGAAGAGACATATGCAGACCCAGCTCATCTATGTTTATTGTAGTATTACTTTCAATAGTCAAGAGGTGGAAACAACCTTAGTACCCATGAATGAATAAATGATAAAGAAGATAAACAAGATGAAATATGCAACTATTGTTTCCAGTCTAACTACGGCTCTTTAACCTTCTATCTGCTGCTTAGAGACTGGGATTCAAATTTAGCATATACCATTTATTTATATACACACACACACACACATATATATATATATATACACACACACATAAATATATATATATTGCATGTTATATATGAATATATGAGATCTTTAAGAATTTTAAAATATTTTATCTTCCTTCAGTTCAGTTCAGTTCAGTCGCTCGGTCATGTCCGACTCTTTGCGACCCCATGAATCACAGCACGCCAGGCCTCCCTGTCCATCACCAACTCCCGGAGTTCACTCAGACTCATGTTCATCGAGTCAGTGATGCCATCCAGCCATTTCATCCTCTGTCATCCCCTTCTCCTCCTGCCCCCAATCCCTCCCAGCATCAGAGTCTTTATCTTCTTTACCTTATCTAATTGATATTTTTCTTGAGCTAAGTCTCTGTCACAGCAAAATTGGCATTTTAAGTCAGATAGATTTTTGTGTTGTGGATTTTCTGTTTTGTGGAAGTTTAAGCAGTATCCCTAGCTCCTACCCACAAGATGTTGATTGCTTTCTCTTGTCATAATGACCAAATATATATCATACATTGCCAAGTGTCCCCTAGATATGGAAGGTGGGGCATATCACTCCTGGTTGCTAACCATTATTCTAGACTCTTACATTGGGGAAAATAGCCTTTAACTGAATAAGAATGAATATTTATGTACCTTTAATCAAAATGGGCAGAATAAATCTGGCTATTAAGGCGAATCATTTTTCAGTAAGTAGTAGCCAGATAAAGGAGATGAAGAAGGGCACTCCAAAAAAGAAAGACTTAGTACAAAATACATAAATGAGACATATGGTGAAATTGTAAATCAATAGTTTTCACTGAAAAATTGTGTCCTAAGCAGAAATGATGATTGTGGAAGATATTGAAAAGGGAAGAATATAAAACGTAAAGGTATTATTTTAAATCAAATAATTTCAAAATCTAAGGTGGCAAAACAGCCCTTCTGCCTTTTAAAAATGCAGTAAGATAGCCAGTTGACAAATAGCTTCCTTTTTTGAATTCATAGGCTGTGGAAACCACATTACCTCATGTGCAGCATAAACCCTGAAACACTAGTGTTACTTATGACTCCAGTTCTACTTAGCCTGATGACAAGAACCTAAACTTTTAAAGTATTTGGGGGGTTCTCTAACATCAAACCAGTTAGACTTGTTTATTTTGCTTGTAAATTGTATTTTAATCAGAGTTTGATGAATCCCTCCACAGAGCATCCTTTAGCTACTGTTCAAGACTGTTAATTCTTTGTCGTGAAGTCAGCTCGGTCATGTCTGACTCTTCGTGACCCCATGGACTGTAGCCCACCAGGCTCCTCCATCCATGGAATTTTCTAGGCAAGAGTTTGTCTTTAAATCAGATACAATCAGTTTGGACCAGTAGGTTCTCAGACTCTGATGCATAATTTAATATAGGCTCCCCATGAAAGAAAATAGAGAAAAAGATACGCTTGTCATCAATGAGAATAATATACTTACATATTTATTCATGTTATTTCTTCTGTATAAGACTGGATGACATTTCAAAAAAATGTAAAATAAGAGCAAGAAAAGATCATTCAAATGCACATATTTTTGGCAAGCCTGGGTCAAAGTTTCTTGGTTTGCCTATATTTATTCACCTGAAATGTTAAAAATGGTTGTATTCTCAAAATAGTTGCAATTCTGAAATATATATTAGTACAGAAGGAGGAATCTCTAGGATTTAAGAAGATCAGCAGCAGAAATAATAGGGACAGGAGGACTCATTCTTGATAACTACTGAATATGTGAAAATGAATATGTGGGTAACTTGGGCAAATTGAGGCTAATTTCTTGGTTTACAGTGGTCATAACCCCCATGATAATGAAGAAAGACTTTAGTCACCAATTTTAATGTTTCCTAAGAGTACATCATGAGAAATGCTGGGCTGGAAGAAGCACAATCTGGAATCAAGATTGCCAGGAGAAATATCAATAACCTCAGATATGCAGATGATACCACCCTTATGGCAGAAAGTGAAGAGGAACTAAAGAGCCTCTTGATGAAAGTGAAAGTGGAGAGTGAAAAAGTTGGCTTACAGCTCAACATTCAGAAAACGAAGATCATGGCATCTGGTCCCATCACTTCATGGGAAATAGATGGGGAAACAGTGGAAACAGTGTCAGACTTTATTTTGGGGGGTCTCCAAAATCACTGCAGATGGTGATTGCAGCCATGAAATTAAAAGACGCTTACTCCTTGGAAGGAAACTTATGAACAATCTAGATAGCATATTAAAAAGCAGAGACATTACTTTGCCAACAAAGGTCCGTCTAGTCAAGGCTATGGTTTTTCCAGTGGTCATGTATGGATGTGAGAGTTGGACTGTGAAAAAAGCTAAGCGCCGAAGAATTGATGCTTTTGAACTGTATCGTTGGAAAAGACTCTTGAGAGTCCCTTGGACTGCAAGGAGATCCAATCAGTCCATTCTAAAGGAGATCAGTCCTGGGTGTTCAGTGGAAAGACTGATACTAAAGCTGAAACTCCAGTACTTTGGCCACCTCATGCAAAGACTTGACTCATTAGAAAAGACCCTGAGGCTGGGAGGGATTGGGGGCAGCAGGAGAAGGGGAAGACAGAGGATGAGATGGCTGGATGGCATCACCAACTCGATGGACATGAGTTTGAGTGAACTCCGGAGTTGGTGATGGACAGGGAGGCCTGGCGTGCTGCAATTCATGGGGTCGCAAAGAGTCGGACATGACTGAGTGACTGAACTGAACTGAACTGAATGGATTTGTGGAGAAGGAGGAGTTATGAACATGAAATAAGGGACTTATTAGCCACTAGCTAAACTACAAGAGGTCCAGGAGTTTTTAATTATACCCGCTTGGGTTATCTACATGTAATATCCCTGAAGTCTTTACTAAAACTTGCTTATACCTCCTTATTCTTCCTTTTCCTTTTTTCCACAGGCTAAGTACAGAGATTATACACAGCATTTTTTTTTAGGCTGAGTTCCATTTCTGTTGCCCTCATTGGCAAATAAGTCTAAAAGTCTATTTAAATATAAACATGTTCTACCCCAATGGATTCTACTTAAGTAAGTATTCTGTGACATTTCCTTTCAATGAGGCAAATTCTGATATGAATTGCAAGTCCCATCCACTACTTAAAATGGGGTATCAAAGTCTCCTACTATATTTGTAGTGCTGTCTAAGTCTCCCTTTAGTTTGCTTCATATATTTGGGTTGTCTAGTACATGTAATGCATTTTCAAGATGAATTCAGTCTTCTAATATTATGTGATGTTTTGCTTCCCTGGTGGCTCAGGCGGTAAAGAATCTGCCTGCAATGTAGGAGGCCCAGATTCAAACCTTGGATTGGGAAGAGCCCCTGGAGAAGGGAATTGCAACCCACTCCAGTATTCTTGCCTGGAGAATTCCCATGGACAGAGGAGCCTGAAGGGTTTCAGAGACTCGGATACAGCTGAGCAACTAACACTAACTAACTTGCTTTTTGTGACTTTTTTTTTTTTTTTTTTGGTCTTCCTGCAAGGTTTTCAGAATCTTCATTCCCCTACCAGAATCAAACCCAGGTCCATGGTAGTGAAAGTGCAGAGTCCTAACCATTGTACCACCAGGGAATTCTCAGTGATAGTTTTAATTAAAAGCCTGTTTTGACTAATAAAATTATGCCCACTCTTGCCTCCTTTTGTTTACCACTGGCATGAAATTTCTTCCTCTATGCCTTCACTTTCAGCTCATGTGTGTTCTTAAATCTTAAATCCTATGACAATACAGTAGAAAACATATAGTCAGTTTTTGCTTTTATTTAGTCATGTATCTGTTATGTATGTCTGATTATCCATTAATACATTTTTTATTCCTTCTTACATGGTATATTTTCATGTCTTGCTTCATATAGTTCATGTTACAAAATTTTATTAAACCCAAATACATTATGGTTCATTTCCATTTATGTGTTAATTAATAAGAAGTCATTCCAAATTTTATTCTACCTACACATCTTTAATAATATGCTCTCTTCCTTTTATTAAAGTGGACTTTTTTTTGGATTATTTCTTTTGAGAATTAAACATCAGTCTAAAATTAGAGACCAGATATCTCTCCCTGTGTACTAAGTTTTTCTTAAAAACTCTTAGTTCTCAGTCTTAAAGGTTGATTGAAGAAAGTTTAAACCAGATCTCTACAGGGACAAAATTCTGAGAATATGAAGTTGTGTGGGCAGAGGAATAGCACAGACTGAAAAAAACATCTGAAGGCAAAAACCACTACAATATTGTAAAGTAATTAGCCTCCAATTAAAATAAATTAAATTAAAAAAATCTGGTCTTTGTTTTAGTAGTCAGTTTATCACATGACATCTTTGACTGAAGGCCATACTTTATTTTAAGATGGTATACTAATTCATTCAAGCACCATCATCGTCTGCCATGTTGTACCGTGCTAAATTGCTTCCGTCTTGTCTGACTCTTTGCAACCCCATGGACTGTAGCCCACAGGACTTCTCTGTCCATGGGATTCTTCAGGCAAGAATACTGGAGCAGGTTGTCATGCCCTTCTCCAAGGAATCTTCCCTACCCAAGGACTGAACCCTCAGCTCTAAGTCTCTTGCATTGGCAGGTGGATTCTTTACCACTAGTGCCATCAGGGAAGCCAACCATCATTGTTTACATTAATAATATTGGAATAAAGTCTCTAGTACACTGATTCTCTGTAATATGGTGCTACATGCTGCTTTAAAGCCTCCAGGTTAGTTGCTCTTGAATACCATTGATAAACACCAGAGAAATATTTAAATTTGTCATTATACAATACCATTTTTACTGAAGTTCTAGAAAGTCTCAGGAATTATCCTATGTATTATCAGTGTTAGTCACTCAGTCATTTCTAATTCTTTATGACCCCATGGACTACAACCTGTTAATCTCCTCTATCTTGCCTGAAATTCTCCAGGCAAGAATACCAGAGTGAGCAATTCCCTTCTCTAGCAGATCTTTCCAACCCAGGGAAGGAATCTTGGTCTCCTGCATTGCAGACAGATTCTTCACCAGCTGAGCCACCAGGGAAGCCCATGTATCATTAATACAAGTGTAAATTAGACACAGTTACTTTCCTATAGACACTTGCAGTAGCTGATTTTTAAATGCAGTAGAATTTATTTGTTGATATTTTCAGTTCTGTAGTAAACATTCAAATATAGGTAAAATTCAAACTGGGTAAGAGTATTAAAATATATTCCTCTGGAGGTGTGTTCTAATTAACTATGAATGCTGTTTTTGTTCTTAATCTATACAGTTAGCAAAACAAGACTGGGAGCTCAGTGCAGCTCAGATCATGAACTCCTAATTGTAAAATTCAGACTTAAATTGAAGAAAGTAGGGAAAAAACAGTAGGCCATTCAGGTATGACCAAAATAAAATTCCTTATGATTATAGAGTGGAAGTGCGAAAGCAATTCAAGAATTTAGGTCTCATAGACAGAGTGTCTGAAGACCTATAGACGGAGGTTCATAACATTGTATGGGAGGCAGTGATCAAAACCATCTCCAAGAAAAAGAACTGCAAGGCAAATGGCTCTCTGAGGAGGACTTACTAATAGCTGAGAAAAGAAGAGAAGCCAAAGGCAAAGGAGAAAAGGAAAGATAAAGCTATCTGAATTCAGAGTTCCAAACAATACCAAAGAGGGATCAGAAAGCCTTCTTAAGTGATCAATGCAAAGAAATAGAGGAAAACAATAGAATGGGAAAGACTAGAAATCTCTTCAAGAAAATTAGAGATAGCCAGCAAACATTCCATGCAAAGATGAGCACAATAAAGGACAGAAATGATATGGACCTAACAGAAGAAGAAGACTTTAAGAAGACGTGGCAGGAATACACAGAAGAACTATATAAATGAGATAATGACCCAGAAAACCATGACTCACCTACAGTCAGATATCCTAGAGTGTGAAGTCAAGTGGGCTTTAGAAAGGATCACTACAAACAAAGCTAGTGGAGGTGGTGGAATTCCAGTTGAGCTAGGATTCAAATCTTAAAAGATGATGCAGTTAAAGTGCTGCACTCAATATGCCAGCAAATTTGGAAAACTCAGCAGTGACCATGGGACTGGAAAAGATCAGTTTTCATTCCAATCCCAAAGAAAGGCAAAGCCAAAGAATGTTCAAACACAATTGCACTCATTTCACATGCTAGCAAAGCAATTCTCAAAGTTCTCTAAGCTAGGCTTCAACAGAACATGAACCAAGAATTTCCAGATGTTCAAGCTAGATTTAGAAAAGGCAGAGGAACCAGAGATCAACTTGCCAATATCCACTGGATCATAGCAAAAGCAAGAAAATTCCAGAAAAACACCTACTTCTGCTTCATTGACTATGTTAAAGCCATTGACTGTGTGGATCACAACAAACGGTACAAAATTCTTAAGGATACAGGAATACCAGACCACCTGACCTGCCTTCTGAGAAATCTGTATGCAGGTCAAGAAGCAACTATTAGAATCAGACATGGAACAATGGACTTGTTCCAATAGGGAAAGGAATACATCAAGGCTGTATGGTGTTACCCTGATCATTTAACTTATATGCAGAGTACATCATGTGCAATGCCAGGCTGGATGAAGCACAAGCCAGAATTAAGATTGCCTGGAGAAATATCAATAATCTCAGATATGCAGATGACACCACCTATATGGCAGAAAGCAAAGAGGAACTAAAGAGCCTCTTGATGAAACTGAAAAAGGAGAGTGAAAATATTGGCTTAAAACAACATTCAAAAAATGAAGATCATGGCACCTGGTCCCATCATTTCATGGCAAATGATAGGGAAACATTGGAAACAGTTTTATATTTTATTTTCTTGGACTCCAAAATCACTGCTGATGGTGACTGCAGCCATGAAATTAAAAGATACTTCCTCTTTGGAGGATAAGATATGACAAACTACACAATGTATTACAAAACAGAAACATGACTGTGCAAAGATCCATATAGTCAAAGCTATGGTTTTTCCATTTGTCGTGTATCGATGTGAGAGTTGGATCATAAAGAAGACTAAGCACTGAAGAATTGATGCTTTTGAACTGTGGTGTTGGAGAAGACTCTTGAGAGTCCCTTGGACTGCAAGGAGATCAAGCCAGTCAATTTTAGAAGAAATCAATCCTGAATATTCATTGGAAGAACTGATGCAGAAACTGAACCTCTAATACTTTGGCCCTCTGATGTGAAGAACTGACTCATTAGAAAAGAGCCTTTTGCTGGTAAAGACTAAAGACAAGAGGAGAAAGGGATGACAGAGGATGAGATGTTTTGATGGGATCACCAACTTGATGGACATGAGCAAACTCCAGGAATTGCTGATGGACAGGGAAGTCTGGCGTGCTGCAGTCCAGGGGATCACAAAGAGTTAGACATGACTGAGGGACTGAACAACAGCAACAATTGTGAATAGACCTAATTAATTTTAATCAATTTTTTGCTATCTTTTTTATCCAAAATATTCAATGTTTATAGACTCTATTTAATATTTTACAGTTTTTATGTTGCTGATATTGGTATTATTGATTTTATATTATTTTAATGTGTATCAGTATTTTATAAAAAGCAGACATCTATAAAGAGACATATCTATAAATAGATGTGATTAAAATTTTTTTAAATATAGATTTACAAGTAGATTTTAGAAAATGAGATATGGCCAGAATTACAGCTATGTGTTGGGTTAACATGTGGAAATATTGGGTTGGCTAAAAAGTTCATTCGGATTTTTTCATACAATCTGATGAAAAACCTAATGATTCTTTTGGCCCACCTAATATTAAAGTGTGGCATGGTCTTCAGAATTTATCTTGAATCAACTGCTGTTTTTTGTCATTCCTTATCTATGCAGGTTTAAGTGTTGTTAGAGAGAATGTTCTATGTTTTAAAGTAGAAGTTAAAGTCGCTTGGTGGTGTCGGATGGAATTCTCTAAGCTAGAATACTAGAGTGGGTAACATTTCCCTTCTCCAGGGGATCTTACCAACCCAGAGATCAAAGCCAGGTCTCCTGCATGGCAGGTGGATTCTTTACCAGCTGACCCATAATGGAAGCCCAAGAATATTGGAGTGGGTAATCCCAAAGAAAGGCAATGCCAAAGAATGCTCAAACTACAGCACAATTGCACTCATCCCACACGCTAGTAAAACAATGCTCAAAATTCTCCAAACCAAGCTTCAGCAATACGTGAACCATGAACTTCGAGATGCTCAAGCTGGTTTTAGAAAAGGCAGAGGAACCAGAGATCAAATTGCCAACATCCACTGGATCATCAAGAAAGCAAGAGAGTTCCAGAAATACATCTATTTCTTCTTTAATGACTATGCCAAAGCCTTTGACTGTGTGGACCACAATAAACTGGGGAAGATTCTTAAAGAGATGGGAATACCAGACCACCTGACCTGCCTCTTGAGAAACCTATATGCAGGTCAGGAAGCAACAGTTAGAACTGGACATGGAACAACAGACTGGTTCCAAATCAGGAAAGGAATATCTCAAGGCTGTAAGGTGACAACCTTGCTTATTTAACTTATATGAAGAGTACATTATGAGAAACGCTGGGCTGGAAGAAGCACAAGCTGGAATCAAGATTCCTGGGAGATATATCAATAACCTCAGATATGCAAATGACACTACCCTTATGGTAGAAAGTGAAGAGGAACTAAAAAGCCTGTTGATGAAAGTGAAAGAGGAGAGTGAAAAAGTTGGCTTAAAGCTCAACATTCAGAAAGTGAAGATCATGGCATCTGGTCCCATCACTTCATGGGAAATAGATGGGGAAACAGTGGAAACAGTGTCAGACTTTATTTTGGGGGGGCTCCAAAATCACTACAGATGGTGATTGCAGCCATGAAATTAAAAAATGCTTACTCCTTGGAAGGAAAGTTATGACCAACCTATATAGCACATTAAAAAGCAGAGGCATCACATTGCCAACAGAGATCCATTTAGTCAAGGCTATGGTTTTTCCAGTAGTCATGTATGGATGTGAGAGTTGGACTGTGAAGAAAGCTGAGCGCTGAAGAACTGATGAACTTTTGAACAGTAGCGTTGGAGAAGACTCTTGAGAGTCCCTTGGACTGCAAGGAGATACAATCAGTCCATTCTAAAGGAGATCAGTCCTGGGTGTTCATTGGAAGGACTGATGCTAAAGCTGAAACTCCAAAACTTTGGCCACCTCATGCGAAGAGTTGACTCATTAGAAAAGACTCTGATGCTGGGAGGGATTGGGGGCAGGAGTAGAAGGGGAAGACAGAGGATGAGATGGCTGGATGGCATCACCAACTCGATGGACATGAGTTTGAGTGAACTCTGGGAGTTGGTGATGGACAGGGAGGCCTGGCGTGCTGCAATTCATGGGGTAGCAAAGAGTCGGACATGACTGAGCGACTGAACTGAACTGAACCTATCCCTTCTCCAGAGGATCTTCCCGACCCAGGAATCTAAATAGGGTCTCCTGCATTGCAGGCAGATTCTTTACCAACTGAGTTAGGAGGGAAGCCCCAAGAGAAAGTGAAAGTCACTCAGTCATGTCCAACTCTTTGTGACCCCATGGACTATATAGTCCATGGAATTCTCCAGGGCAGAATACTGGAGTGGGTAGCCTTTCCCTTTTCCAGGGAATCTTACCAACCCAGGGATTGAACCCAGGTCTCCTGCATTGGCGGCAGATTCTTTACCAGCTGAGCCACAAGAGAAGCCCAGTCTAAAATCAGAAGAATAATGGCAACCACTTAAAATACGAACCTAAATGAATTTTACTTCTTCTAATAATAGTAAGCTAATGTTTTAAGTATTTTATGATTTGAAAATATCCCCTTCAATATGACCATCTGGGATTTAAAGTATTTTTTGAACATAGAAGTTTGTACAATATCTATCTTTTATCATATTGAAATTTCTACTTAGAACTAACCTAAATTCTCTTTAGAAAGATCCACTGTGACCAAGATATTTGGGGTATACAAATATTGTTAATACATAGTCACAGATTTGTTTGTTCTTCACTCCATAGATGATTGGGTTGATAAAAGGTGGAACTACAGGTAAAGCTTAGATAAAAGGATATGAACATATGGCAGTATGTAAAAACCAAACCTGTGTGTGAAGAAAGAAAAGGCAAGGAGATAGAGCTGTAGGAAGACACAAACGTGGGTGATGAATATATTAAAGGCTTTGAATCTTGCCTACTTCAGGAAAAATTGAAAGATAGTAATAAAGATTTGAGTAAAAAACAACATAAAGATTATGTAAAATCCTAAGACACAGAAGGCAACAAATAGACCATGTATCTTGTTGATCCTTACATCTTCTGTAACCAGCTTCACAATGGCCATGTGCTCACAATAAGCATGGGAGATGAATGCTGTTCAGTAGAATTTATCAATATTTGATAAGCTCTGTGCATAGTGGTATAAGAATAGTAGCCCTGAGTGTCACCCCAACTCTAATGTGAGTCAAGGATTGTTGGGAGAAGACATTGGCATGTCTCAAGAAGTTACAGATGGCCACATAGTGATCTAGGGCCATCACCAGTAAGACACCTGATTTAGTTCCCTGGAATGAATGAAGAAGCCACATTTGTAGAAGACAGGTTTCAAAAGAAATTTCTGTCAACTGAAACCAGAAGATGCCTAACACTGGGGAGAATAAAGTGCTAAGTGCATGCCTGTGGCTCCCAACATGGCTAATATATATATATATATATATATATATAGAGAGAGAGAGAGAGAGAGAGAGAGAGAGAGAGAGAGTCTGTTTTTATATTTGATTATCACTGTAATTAGGAAATTCCCAATCACAGCCACAAGGTACATAACACAGAATGAACCCCGATCTAACAGTGCGCTGACTCCAGGCCAAGAATCCCAATGAGTGTTAGTACAGAGGGCATTCAGACTGAGCCATTGGATATGAAATATGAGCATAATGACTTGTTTAGTAGATTTAAGAAGTGATATGGTACTTAGCAGAAGGAGCAGCATGGTGTGTCATCTTCTAATTCCTGTCAAAAAGTGATGAATTAAAGAGAAGAAGAAATTCATTTATTTTAGCTGAACATACTTAAGATTAGGGTTATACTTCCCTTGTAGCTCAGTCTTTAAAGAGTCTGCCTACAATGTGGGAGACCTGAGTTCGATCCCTGGTTCAGGAAGATCCCCTGGAGAAGGAAATGGCAACTCACTCCAGTATTCTTGCCTGGAGAGTCCCATGGACAGAGGAGCCTGGCAGGCTGCAGTCCTTGGGGTCGCTAAGAGTCGGACACGACTGAGCGACTTCACTTTCACTTTTCACTTTCATGCATTGGAGAAGGAAATGGCAACCCACTCCAGTGTTCTTGCCTGGAGAATCCCAGGGATGGGGGAGCCTGGTGGGCTGCCGTCTATGGGGTCGCACAGAGTCGGACATGACTGAAGCGACTTAGCAGCAGCAGCAAATCCAAACTACAAACACCTCACAAATATTCTCCCTCTATGAATTCTCTGACATTCCCTCATTGAGCTCAAGTCCTCCACTGATAGAGAACTCTGTTTCCTGAGATAGCTTGCCACGTGGCAAGAACTCCAAATATCACATAGGCTGTCTTTACATTGAGTACCAAAATGTCTCCTTCTTAATTTTTCATAAAAATCCAGAATCCATCTTCCAAAAAATACCATCAACCATGGATCATGATGATTTATTGAATGGGATCTGAAATTAGTCAAGAGAGTTTAAATCCTGGATGCCACTACTTACTTTGCACAATCTACAGCCAGTTATAGAACTTAACTTCAAATTGTCTCCATTTTTTTGTTGCTAAAACAATGCTCACAGATTGAAATACATTCTAATGTGATTACAAGGAATCAATGACTTAGTTCATGTAAATAATTTGTAAAATATATAGGAGAATGTATTTTTCTGTCACTAAATGCCAAATGCTAATCCATAGAAGTTCATCCTCTCTTTCCCATAACTTTAGATACATGATGAGCATGTCACATGAATGACTTCAAGGGCCTCCTTCCCCGTGAATCTTTCCTGGCCTAAATGGGTATTATTTGCTAACCTGTTAACAAATAAGCTTTTCATCCATTTATCTGCCCAGAATATTTTCTAGAGGTCCTCCCAGTTGTCAACCTCATTAAAATGTAACACCCATTATGTCATTAACTGATTTAGAAACCTTCTGGAAATCAGGAGACTCAGTCTTCCTAGGTTTGAACACTCAACTGAACTGTAATATTCTACAGATATTTTAAAATCATCTTGGCTTTTTATTGGATCACATGGTATTTGTGTTCTCCATTTCCCAACACTCAGTGCAGAGTTTCAAGCCCAAAGACTTACCAATTATCACCTGTGGTAATACCCATAGAAGTAATAGAGTCAGAAACTTTTTGCTGCTTCAGCTAGTAAAGATGAATATTTCATAGTACATGGTGTACCTGGACAATTCGTTTCACAAATTCCTGGTGAGTTCTTAGGTTCACCTGTGAAAAGGGTGAAAAAAAGAAAAGCATCTTATGGTTCAGAATATACAAGATTCATTATCAGTGTTTGTGTCTCTAAAAAAGAAATTCTTAAACTTTGCTTTCACTTTGGAACTGGGAACCAAAATGATCCCCCTTTTAAAATTTTCTAAAAGAAGACAGTGCCCCAGGAGAGGACAAAACAAGTCAATGGTACTTATTTATAAAAATAATAAACCAATATAGGAACATAAAAACATCTTGAGATATACAGACTACTCAGTATAGACCTGCTGACCGAGAAAAAAGGAATATTTCTGTAATTTAATTCCAATCTGAGAAGCACTCATTTTTAAGTTTTGGACCCATGAAAAGGGATGACTTGGGAAATTTCACCTCAGAACCCTCAATCATCTGTTGTTTTCTGAGAATCTTCCATGTGAATTTGTTGAAACGAGTCGTTCCTGTATCCAAACCAGCCCTCATCCAATTGCCTCAGTTATGTTCAGAATTATCATGAAATGTTGATATACATTTTCAAGGATTTTAAGATCATTTGCAATATCTATAGTAACTTCCCATTGGGATCTATTGTTCATGGCAGGTATTTATTTAGTTGAGTTAAGGCACAAAAGAGTGTGCCTTAGATAAAGGATTTTAAGATTTAGTAGCTAGAAGATAAAGGGGGAAACCTCCCGTTCTCTATTTCATACAAAGAAAAGTCTCACAAGACTGTATTATTTGTGTTTACCTGGGGGCCAGTGTGATTTTTCTTGAAGTCACACTGGATTTGTTCTGTGTAATTGGGTCTGGCCCTGTTTCATAGTCCTGTTCTGTTTCCATTGACAAAGGCTCTGACCCCATCTTATCCATAATCCGTCCTTGAAATAGTGTAGCATTGAGGATATTTACATGTGAGGCTAGCTCACCCTGCATTAGGAGAGCTGGTTGTGTGCATCTTTTCCCAGCTGGGCCCATGGTGATTCAGGTCAGCTGATTGATATCAGCGAACAGGAAAAAAACAATGTGTATCACAGTGTCAACCACCCACCAAAGTAACAGAGTTGCCCTTAGAAATAACTACATTCAAAGGCTTTTGCCACTTTAACAAGAATTTAAATTTTTAATTTTTACTCAAATATTTTAAAATAAGATTTTGCTTCTCATTACTTATTTTGGTGGAAATATGTCCCTTTGTCCTTAGTATTTTTACAAAAGTGGGTTAGAGGCGTAAACATTTAGACATGAGGCCTTTCTAAGTATTAAATTTGTTTTTATGTGAAAGTAAGTGATCTGAATCTTTGTGGTTTTCCCTCTTACCGCAGCACTGTATAGGGATATGCATTGAAAAAGCAGTTGGTCTCAGGGGTTGAACAAATAGACAAAGCAATTAATAAATGACAAATGTTACATGGGAATCTGACTTTAATAGAAAAGGATTAGTATACCAAAAATAACGTGAAGGTAGGAAAAACAGCAGTGGGAAGCACAGTGCATCAATGAGAGAGGAGGCATGCAGAGGATGGGTAGTGTGTGCAGTAAACGGTCACGTTAATGTTAACAGGTCAGTCTGTCAAGTCTTTCCTTAAACGTTTCCTCCTCCTACAGGTAAAGGCCCTAAAATAATCCAGGAATTCTAATACTATCAGAAGATAATGTAAAAGTTAATGGCAACTGTTTAAGAACAATGCAAGCCCTGACTTAAACATTATTGTATATTACCCTCTAACAGCTCAGGAGACACTATCTCAGGAATGATTCCACAGAAGATCATAGTTTTGTGACTTACTTAAGTTTTCAGAGTTAATGGAGTCAAGATGGACTGGCTGAGTTCATCTCAAATAGTCTTGTCAAAGTCCATCTAGGCTCTTATTGTGAGAAATTGTTTGATTATAATGTTTCTGTATGCAGATGAATGATAGTTGTTCGCCTCTGGATTTGGCTGAAAACAGCAAATTTGGAACCATAAAATATCAAGCATCAAAAGTCAAATGATTTCACTTACTCTGACATAAAAACTGTTCTGGAACAGTTGTATTATGGTTCTTTACTATGATAGGATGGACATTTTAAGGCTGATATTAGTGTTTATTTCATATACAAGAGAGTGTAGAATTAGTGCCTTCCTGATGTCTCCTCATATTTTGTTTTTTTGAGAATTCTAATATAGTCTTTTGGCAATTTTAGAAATTATACATAGAAATGGAGATGGAAGACCAAATGTTATCTCAATTTTTATTGACGTATAACTCACATATAACACTACGGTGTACAATTTAGTGATTTGATATTTAAATGCATTGTGAAATGACCTCCATGATAAATCTAGTAATCATCTGTCCCCATATAAAATTATTAAAGTGCTACTGATTATATTCCTTACACTCTATATTACATCCCATGACTTTATTCATTTATAACTGGATGTTTCTATTTCATTATTCCCTTTATCTATTTCATCCAACCCCCTAATCCATCTCCTCTGGCAACCACCAGTTTGTTCTCTGTATCTATGAGTGAGTCTGTTATTGTTCTGTTCTGTTTGTACATTTCTGATGCTTTTTTGATTCCACATATGAATGAAATTATACAGCAGATATCTGTCTCTCTGACTGTATTTCATCTAGCATAATATTCTCTGGGTCCAGCCATGTTGTCACAATTAGCAAGACTGCATTTTTTTTTTTTGTCTGTATCTTTATACTGTTTAAGTGTAAGGATATAGCTTAGTATGAAAGCAAAATGGACCTGCTCACTAAATCCCAAAAGAGGCTGATTTTCCCATCAAACCAGGATGATATGAATGTCAGGACAACTTTCCCTGACAACTTTCCCAAGTTGTCAGGACAACTTTGGAGTACATACCATGCCAAGAGGGTCAACACAAAAGATCTGAAGCCTATGGACGGTTCTCTACCAAGAAGAAGAAGAGGGAGGAAACATGCCAAATATTATTATTCCCAAACTGAACATTTAGCTGAGGAACTGCAAATAGCCAGAAGGGTCAATGTATTTTGCTACCTTACCTGAAAGCCTCCACCAAGTGACAGAAGAAGCAATTCTTGCCACTGATGGCTGAAAAATCACCATCATCAGATCTCTTCCTCTATCTGAATTCAATCCTACCAGAAAATACCCAGGGCCTACTAGAAATGTTGTCTCTTGTGGAGTCCTGAGTAACAAAACCCATAAAAATATTAATGCCAATTACAAATTCACGAAATTGAAGCACAGTGTAAATTTACCATTATGCCACTCTTCTCTACCATAATACTTATCATATGGTAGGTGTTGGATAATCCAGTGAATTAAAAGATAACCTTAGAGGGCTCAGAAAAATGATTGATATGTAAAATAGAACCCCTGAGTTTTCATGTTTTTCATCACTCCTGAGTAACTCTGAAAATTCATTGAAATTTTAAACATCATAATCTCATCATATCCATAAAATTTGTTTTTATTTTGTTTTTGGTAAAGAACATGTTAAGATACACTTTCTCTGATTTTTTATGACCGACATCTTCAAGAAACAAGAGTAGACAACTTGTTTTCACTGAGTACCTAGACAC
Organism: Bos indicus; assembly: GCF_029378745.1. NCBI lineage: Eukaryota > Metazoa > Chordata > Mammalia > Artiodactyla > Bovidae > Bos > Bos indicus. Next base: position 49,137,476 of record NC_091774.1, on the reverse strand, counting down.
TATAGAACACTAATACTTGGGTGTATTTAAATTCTGTGATAAATGCATAATTTTTGAATTATCTGGAGAAGACTTCTTAGAGGAGGAACCTCATCCAGAGTCTAAAAGGAAAAAAAAGAAAAAAGAAAAGGAAGTAAAATATTGTTCATTATTTTGCACTTTCTACACTTCTCATTCTTACTACCCTGATAGGATCCATAATCCTATTCATTGATAGTTTTCATGGGCTATGAAGATGTGAGAACTAGCTGTCACCCTGGCAGATTTCATAAGACAACTTTTGATAAAACTTAAGCATCTCAAATTACATGCTTTTGTTTTATTTTTATTTGAAGTAACACAGATGGGAAAACAGTGGAAACAGTGTTAGATTTTATTTTTGGAGGCTCCAAAATCACTGCAGATGGTGATTGTAGCCATGAAATTAAAAGACGCTTACTCCTTGGAAGGAAAGTTATGACCAACCTAGATAGCACATTAAAAAGCAGAGACATTACTTTGCCAACAAAGGTCTGTCTAGGCAAGGTTATGGTTTTTCCAGTAATCATGTATGGATGTCAGAGTTGGACTGTGAAGAAAGCTGAGTGCTGAAGAATTGGTGCTTTTGAACTGTGGTGTTGGAGAAGACTCTTGAGAGTCCCTTGGACTGCAAGGAGATCCAACCAGTCCATCCTAAAAGAGATCAGTCCTGGGTGTTCATTGGACTGACTGATGCTGAGGCTGAAACTCCAATATTTTGGCCACCTCATGCGAAGAGTTGACTCGTTGGAAAATACCCTGATTCTGGGAGGGATTGGGGGCAAGAGGAGAAGGGGACAGCAGAGGATGAGATGGCTGGATGGCATCACTGACTCGATGGATGTGAGTCTGAGTGAACTCCAGGAGTTGGTGATGAACAGTGAGGCCTGGCGTGTTGCAATTCATGGGGTCACAAAGAGTCGGACATGACTGAGCGACTGAACTGAACTGATGGTACAAAGAGGAAACAACAAAACTATAAATTATGGTGAATTTTAAGAAGAGAACATTTTTACCACATGAATGCGAATCTGCTTGGTTTTTGCACCATAGACAAGTGGATTGAGAAATGGAGGGACCAGCAAGTAAATGCTAGAAAAGAGGATGTGGATGTAAGGGGGGATGTGAGAACCAAACCTATGTGCAAAGAAAGAGAAGAAGGCAAGGAGGTAGAATTGGAGGAAGACACAGATGTGAGCGATGCAAGTATTGAATGCTTTCAACCTAGCCTCCTTCTGGGGCAAACGAAAAACTGTGGTAAATATCTGTACATAGGACAATGAGATGCATATGAGGTCAAACCCAGCAACAGTGAAAGCCACAAACAAACCATAGATTTTGTTGACCCTGGCATCTTCTGCAGCCAGTTTCACAATGGCCATATGCTCACAGTAGCAGTGGGAGATAACTTTTGTATGAAAAAAGTGCAGCTGGTATTTTATCAGTACTAGGCTGGGGGTCACAAAAATGGTAGCCCTGAGTGTTACCATAGCTGCTATTTGGGTGACTAGCTGGGGGGTGAAGATGGAAGCATGTCTCAGTGGATAACAGATGGCCACATAGCGGTCCAGGGCCATGGCCAGGAGGAAGCCTGACTCAAAGGCTTCAAATGTGTGAATGAGCCACATTTGAAGCAGGCAAGAGTCAAAATATATCTCTGGTATATGAAACCAGAAGATTCCAAGCATTTTGGGCACAATGCTGGTGCTAAGAGCAATATCTGTGACTCCTAGCATGCCCAGGAAAATGTACATGGGTTCATGGAGGCTGGGCTCCGATTTGATGATGATCAGAAGCAAGGCATTTCCGATTACAGCAGTGAGATACATGGCACAGAATGGAATCCCAATCCAGCACTGCACAGACTCCAGGCCTGGGATCCCTATTAGCGTGAACACAGAAGGCATGAAGACTGTGATGTTGGAAATGGACATAGTGTCTTTGCATTTCCAGATGCAAACAAATTAGTCTGTGCTATTGTACTATCTATTTTTATGCCAAGTCTTCATATTTTCTGATTTTAGCTGAACTCTGAGATCATATCATCCATCTCCTTCATATAAGTGAAGGGAAAATACAGATTCACAAGCCACATCACTGTTTAGGAAGTCCATCCACAAACACTACACCACAATAAGACGTTATGTTCATGGCCAGCCAACCTCAGTAGCACCAACCAAATCACATGGGTAATGGAATAAATTGCTGACTTGTTTTTTTCTTTCCAGACCTGTGGACAAAGAAAAAATAATAGACTTGTTCATTTTGTTTGTAGATTGCATTTTAATCAGTTTGATGAATCCCTCCATACTGTACATTCTAGCTACTGCTCAATCACTCTATTATCCTCAATTGTCTTTAAGTCAGGAACAGTTTGCATGAACAGATTCTCAGACTCTGATTAGTATTTTATTTTAAATGGCTCCTTGTGAAAGAAAAATAGAGATAAAAACAGTTGACATCAATGAGCATAATGTACTTAGTTATTTATATTATCTCTTCTGTATAAGACTGGATGATTTTTCAAAAGAATGTAAAGAGTTAGAAAAGACCATTCAGATTCACATATTTGTGGCAATCCTGGTCAAAGTTCTTTGCTACTTTCTACATTTCTCATAAAGCTGTGTTATATTTTGCTTATATTTCTTCGGCTGAAATCATTAAAATTAGTTGTGTGCTCAAAATAGTTGAAGTTCTGTAATACACATTAGTGCAGAAGGAGGAATCTCTGGGACTCAAGAAAATCAGCAGCAGAAATGATTGGGACAGGAGGGCTCATTCTTGACTACAACATATGAGAAAATGAGTAAATGTGTAACATAGCCGAATTGAGGCTAATGTCTTGCGTTTACCCTGGTCAGAGCTCCCATAAGCATGAGATTTGTCCACTTTAGGTTCATTAACTCTTAATGCAGTATGGATAACTTGGAAGAGGAGTCTTTTTTTTTTTTTTTTTTTAGTTCAAGCAAAATATATTAATTAGAAAATAAAGGATGAAGGAACAGGATTTTTAAAAAGAGTCAAATGTAAAGCTAGTTACTTTATGTCAGCAAGCTCCTAAGGTATCATCTAACCATATACTTAACATCAATAAACATACCAGTAAATGCTAGGACAGCTGTGATTTATGTTGCTAAACATCAAGTGAAAGAATGATGTCAGTCGGGCCATTTTATGGCAGAAACCATGTATTTGCTGACAAATAGCTGGAATAGACTTAATGAATTAACTACTTTGATTTTGGCAAGTTTTATCCCCAATGCTTCAGAGAAGGCAATGGCACCCCACTCCAGTACTTTGCCTGGAAAATCCCATGGATGGAGGAGCCTGGTAGGTTGCAGTCCATGGGGCCGCTAAGAGTCGGACACGACTGAGCAACTTCACTTTCACTTTTCACTTTCATGCATTGGAGAAGGAAATGGCAACCCACTCCAGTGTTTTTGCCTGGAGAATCCCAGGGGTGGGGGAGCCTGGTGGCTGCCGTCTATGGGGTCACACAGAGTCGGACACGACTGAGGTGACTTAGCAGCAGCAGCAGCAGCATTCCCAATGCTTAGTTCAGTGACTCTCCAACCCATAGATGGCCGACTCCTTTCTAATAAGGGTAAAGTTTTTCTTCAGAAATGATCAAAATGAGAATAGGACTCCTTTAAGTATAAACATAGTATCTGACTTTTTCAAAGGTAAAGAACTGTCATGTGACCATCACATGATAGTATGGACAGTGGGATGACAGGCGGGTGTACATAAGTGAGTGCAGGACTGATGGGATGCAGTGATTATTGTGAAAAAGCTGATAATGGAATATTATGAAAGTTAATTTAGAAATAGGAGGACTTACTTGTCAATAGCTATTGGAACGCGTTGCTGCTCTTGCCTGACACCTGAAAAGTACTGTTTGTTCTTCACCCACGAGTTCTCATTGCTCAATTCTTTCTTCCACCTGAGATTACAGTCTCATACCCTCGTGTTCTGTTCTGCAGTGCCTCTTATATCTGTCCCCTCTACATCAGCACAGAGTCAGTGTCATGCGTTCTAATCCACTTGGTGCTGGGGCCATATGTAACATGTGAAAAACTGGAATATTTCTTCATATTTTATTTTCACTCTGGATACAGACACTCTTCTTCTCCATTTCTGCCTGAGATGATGTTTGTGTGCTCATTGCCCAACCAAACTCTGAGCAAAGTCTGAGTTATTCTTGGCTACAGCATAAATTTATTGATTCAAATTGGGGAGGAAAATTGCTAGCCACCAATTTTAATACCCCCTAATAAATGTTTGGATAAAGCAGAGTTGGGAACTTGGAATCAGGGATTTACTAGCCACTAGAGTAACCACAAGGGACCCAACAGATTTTAATTAATTCCTCTTGGGTTCATTCACATGTAATATTCCCTGAAATCATTTCTATAACTTGCAGATAAGATACCTTCTCACTCCCCTCTTTTCTCTCACAGGCTAAAAACAAAAAAAATTACATATATACAAGTTTTCTTTCAGTTAGTTGACTTTCTTTCTGATGTTCTCATCTGCAAATTAACCTCAAGTCCACTTAAATGTAGACATGTTGATATTCTTATAGATTATACACCAAAGGTTTTATAAAATATGAATGATATTTCCTGTGCTGTAATTTATGTCCTTGTGCTTTTTCACTTTATAACTGGTACTTGGTGCCTCTTCATCTCCTTCACTTATTCCGCCCTCATCCATTTTATACTCCCTACAGTTCTATCCTGGATCCTTTTCAGCCTCAAACTATGCAAATATGTTTGCAATCCTATCTACTTGAGATAATTTATTTAGCACCTTCATTATGCCAACTCATATAACAATTTCTCCAGCTGAGATGTTCTCACTCAGTCCAGGTTCATAGGGCCAAAATTTCATACTGAAATTTTAGTTCATACTATGGTAAACTGTTCCTGGGCATGTCATTTAACTCCAAGATGGGTTAAAAAAAAAGTTATTTCCAACTTTACTGTAATATTTGCAAATATCTTCATGCGTAGGTCTATACCTATCTAGATTTTGGGGGTGGTTAGGCTACCGGATATGTTTTAAAGGATCATAAATTCTAATTTGTTTACCAAAAGTACAGATATGCATTCATTATCAAGCATACACCAATCCAGCAGTCTTGGTCTTCAGCAGAGTAAAACCAATTAGACTTATTTTCTGGTCATTTAGACTGGTGTTAAGCAGAGACTCATTTTATAATGATCCTCTTAAAGAATCATTTGGATATGATCATTACATGACCATAATTAGAGGAAACAGAGGTCAATAAATGTTCTTATGAATATCAAAGGAGAAAATGGTCTATATAATTTCCTGATACTCTTCATATTTCATTATTTAAATTGGACTTGAATTTAATGATATTTAATTATTTTATGATATTCCTCATTATATGATTGGTTAAAGAATGTGTTTTTGAGTTGCCTAGTTTTTAATCTGGATTCTGCCACTTACTATTTCTGTGGTATGAGGGATATTTGTTGTCCATGTTTCCATTTTTGTAGCTGCACCATGTAAGAAAAACTAGCAGTGGCTTCATATCTTTTTCTATAGATTAAATTATCTTAATCTATGTAAATCACATAGTATAGTATACTGTATGGAGCTTTTTTCAAATTTATGACTTCTAGAAGGAAATGGCAACCGACTCCAGTGTTCTTGCCTGGCAAATCCCAGGGGCGGGGGAGCCTGGTGGGCTGCTGTCTATGGGGTCGCACAGAGTCGGACACAACTGAAGCAACTTAGCAGCAGCAGCAGCAGCATTGTGATATTACTGAACCTAAAAATCAGAATATATAGGCATTGTGAATTTTGGCTGTGTGATTCACAGACTTTTATCAGATTTGGTGGGAAAGTAATGACTACAATAAATTTTAAGTACTTTTTGAGCAAATTCTACCAGAAACTATGCTTACTGCTTTATACGAATCATGTAATCTTTAAGCCATCAAAGCTAAACTGTTTTATATTCTGTTTACAAACGAAAAAAAACTAAATTCAAACAGGTCAAGTCACTAGCAACATTCCATAGATATTAATAGTGAAAAAATTAGATTTTGGACTTAAGTCTGATTCAACTGTTTAACACAAAATTGCAGACTTGTTTTGGCAAGAACAATTTTTCACTGTGTGGCTTTGAAAAATTTACGTAAATTCTCTTAGATTCTTGATTTGTATAATGAGATTAATAATAGTATCTAATTTATGGGATTATCATGGGGATTACCAGTATTTACTACTGTGGAATGTTGTTTCAACTACATTGAAAATTTAAGGACTAAGCTATTAAAAATATCCTATTCCATTTTTATGATTTCACTGAATTGAGTACTTTTAAAGACAGATATTTGAAAAATGGGAAAAAATACATTGAGTAAAGTATACAAAAGCAGAAAATATACATATATAAATGATGCCACATGTCACCTTTTACACTTAACTTTTGTTATAAGGACTTCCCTCGTGGCTCAGATGGTAAAGCATCTGGCTACAATGCAGGAGACCCAGGTTCGATCCCTGGGTTGGGAAGATCCTCTGGAGAAGGAAATGGCAACCCACTCCAGTACTCTTGCCTGGATAATCCCATGGATGGAGGAGCATTGTAGGCTACAGTCCATGGGGTCGCAAAGAGTCGGACACGACTGAGCGACTTCACTTTGTTCTAAGACAGTAACCCCTCTTAACTGACTGGTTATCATTCAAGACTGAATTATATATGTGGGTACTCACTGTAGTTTGTGGAAAGTCAAAATCATCTAGAGGGAAAAATATAAAAGCTGAGTCATACAGGCCCTGCCTGAGGGGACTGCATCAGCTTGTTTCTTCTCTATGTACCTTCCTGTTGATAAGGAGCCAGTCTACTACTAAATTGGAGAAGGAAATGGCAACCCACTCCAGTATTCTGGCCTGGAAGACTCCATGGACTGGGGAGCCTGGCGGCCTGCAGCCCATGGAGTGGCGAAGAGTCAGAGGTGGCTGAGGACACACACCCTACTACTACATAATTCAGGTGAACAAATCCACTCTCTCTGCCATGCTTCAGGAGTAAGCAAGCATGGGTGCACTTGCTCCTCAAGAGCAGAGTCCAGGCTTCCCACAGCCATCCTGTTAGTCCCACCAGCCCTCCAGCCAGCCAAAGAGACTTGTCTTTCTCCTGGTGTCAGACTTCAGGGCTGCAATTGGCAGTGCCCAATATATGACTCAAACCACTCACTCCCCAGGAAGGGCTTCTGCCCACTTAATTCCCCTCCATGTCCCTTACAGTGGCACAGGTCCTGACTTCATTTCATGTGTCCTCTCTTATTACCCACTTCCATGTTTCCATGCAATTTTTCTTAAAGCCTCAATAGCTACAAGAGTCTTTCTACCAGTCTGCAGTTAATTTTCAGCAAGAATTGCTCCACATGTAGATATATTTTTGATTTCTTTGTGGGAGAGAGGTGAATTTTATTTTCTCCCACTCCACCATCTTGATAGGAATCCTCCATTAGTATATTTAAAAAAAATTATAAAAATTGCAAACATAGAGAGTAAACAGACTATTATAATGAACTTTCATCTACCCATCAACCAGCTTCAACAAGTTTTCATTGTTATATTAACAATATACCATTCTCATACCTTTCCATAATTTCACCCACTGTGCAACCCAATTATTTATTGTTATTATCTTTTTATCATTATTGTCTAGAGGTTTACAAGTAATTTTGACATACACTAAAGTGCACAAGGCTTAGTTTAGCTATACCATTTTGACAAATGGGTACATGCATGTAACTTATATAAACATAACATAGATCATGTATATCTTCCCAGAGATTTCATCATATGTTTCCCCAGTCATTTTCTCACCTCTACATCCATCAGAAGTAACCACTGTTCTGATTTTCTTTACATTAAGTTAGTTATACTTATTCTAAAGCTTTATATAAATGAAATAATACAATTCATACTCTTGTGTCTTGATTCTTTTCACTCACAAAACATGTAACTAAATTACATGTACCGGGAAACAAACAAACAAAACTCCTAGTACTTATCTACCTATTTCCAGGGAGAAAAACAAATGAATAAAATATTCAAGGATTCAACAGTAAAATGATGTCCTCACAGGAAAAAAAAAAGACATACCCAGATGCCATACGTCCTTCTGTAGTATACTTCAGAGTAATGGTATATATCTATTATCAGGAGGAAGTTGAGCTATGTCTCTTCATCTACTAAAGTTTATAGTTCACTCACAAGAAATCATAAACTGTATAATTTTCCCATTTGAAAGTCTAATATCCAGGCAATAGCTCTGATCCAAGTTCCTGTGTTTTCAGAGTATCCTCTGAGATACCACACCCCTCTTTTTAGACAGTGTCGAACAATGCTCATGAGAACTTCCTTGGTTTTGATGCTATAAACAATGCGGTTGGCCACAGGTGGGAAGAAAAGGTAGACACTGGCCATGACGGTCTGGAAGAAGAGAGGTAAATGGTGCCCAAAGCGATGTATCAGGGAAAGAATGATTATGGGCACATAGTACACAAGCACAGCTGAGGTGTGTGACACACAGGTGTTCAGAGCCCTCCACTGTCCCACCCCAGAAGCAATACCCAGTACTGTATGAAGAATCAGCATGCAAGAAATCACTATCAGCAATGAGTCTAGCTCAAATGTAAAGGAAATGACAAAGAGACCCAAGATGCTATTGGGGTGGGTATCTCCACAGGGCAACTTGATCAGATCTGAGTGGAGGCAGTAAGAGTGTGTGAGGGTATTGTGGCTGCAGAAGAGCAGATGCTTCAGGAGAAGAAGCAGTGGGAACACGAGCACCGTGAAAGGCAATGGTGACACCCATCCTGCTGATGTGGAGAATTGTCAGAACGATGGTATATCGCAGCAGGCTGTATATGGCCACAAAGTGGTCTACAGACATGGCCAGTAGGACGCCTGATTCCATGAGGGTAAAAGAATGCATGGAAAATATCTGTAGCAGACAACCACCAAAACTTATATTATTAATGCCAAAAAGGAAAATGCCCAACACAGTGGGCAGGGAAACAGAGACACCAAGTTCCACAAAGGCCAACATGGCCAGAAAGAAGTACACAGGTTGGTGCAAAGCAGGATCAAACCGGACGATGTGAAGAATGATGCCATTTCCTAGGAAAATGATAGTGTACATCAGGCAGAATGGTATAGATATCCAGATGTGCTCTGCTTCAAGCCCTGGGATCCAACAAGAGTGAATGTTGCAGGTGTGAACTCAATGGAACTATTGTCAATGTCATGATGGGACTTCATCCAAGGATACTGAGAAGCACATGGACACTGGAAAATAAGTTGTTAGTTATTATACATCAAATCCTGAGCTCCTGACAGTCATACTGAGGGTATTTTCTTACAAAAGAGATGGAAAGCTTATTTCTAAAACAAGAGCATATGCAAACCACAGTATATGGAAGATAAATCTGACTAGATGTGTGGAAGAGTGGCCCTACATGAACTACAAGCTAAACACTTCTTTGTTTAATAGAAATCTGTGCATTAATAGAAATATCAAGCAGGATTATTTATAGCGGTGAAAGGCAATGATAGTAAGCATAGAGATGACAGCTTCATGTGGAAATTGATAACTGATGGATCTGTTAGGTTTCTGTAGTTTGAGCAAGATTGAATTAGTAGCAAAATTAATGCAAGAAAATAATAAAGATAATTCACAGTTCTTTTAATAGACTTATGGCCTTGGGAAAGTCACTTAAGTTATCTGAGATCCAACATTGTGATATAAACACTGTAATAATAATAATACAACATAATATATGCTGTTTACTATTATATTTGGATTATTTGGAACATACTAAATGATTCAGATGATAAAGAATCTGCCTGCGATACAGGAGACCTGGGTTTGATACCTGGGTCAAGAAGATCCCCTGGAGAAGCGAACGGTTACCCACCCCAAATTCTTGCCTGGAGAATTCCATGGACAGTCCATGGGGTCACAAAGAATTAGACACAACTGAGTGACTAACACTTTCAGTTTTCAAATATTCAACACATGAAATAAAAACAATTTAATATATTAGAAAAGAGGGACAGTTTCTTCCAGTTCTTAATATTTTGCAATGTCTTTTTTTAAATTTACCATTTCATTCCTTCTCCACCTGCTATCCATGGACAACAGGGAGCGCTTCTCTGTATTTTGCAGGAGGGTCAGTGTCTCTTGTTGAAATCTGGGATCCAAGTTGAGAATATCACCAAAGCTATCAGGATATCACAAGCTGAGTATGATGGTGGTACTAGGGCTCAGGACCAGGGTTCTTTATCTAGGAACAAGTTTATACACACTAAAATTCTTCTCACTTGTAACAGAGCCTTGTGTATTAAGATAGCGGTCAAAGATAGATTTCAGGATTGGCTCAAGGATGGGTGTGGTGAGTGAGGATGAAGTCTTCCTCTCCTATTGAGCTAGCACTTTTTGTAAAGTATAACCACTTGAATGATGGTAAATGTTTACCAATCACTTCTCTGAATAAAAATGCCTTGACCTGTACCCATTGCCAACTTCTTTGAATACTCCCATGCTGAGCAATTTCAAGCAACAAACATGGTACCACTGAACGCAGAGCCAATATGTGATATGTTTGTAACCAGCTTCCTCAAACTGGTACAAACCAGAACCAGCACAACATTGGGCTTAACTACAGCTGGTCCCACATATCAAGTGGAACTGAGAGCAGGCACATCAATCCATGCATCCCTCTCCTGCTGTTTCCTTCCCACTGGGCTGTGGATATATTTGCTGCTGCTGCTGCTAAGTCACTTCAGACGTGTCTGACTCTGTGTGACCCCTTGGACTGCAGCCCATCAGGCTCCTCCGTCCATAGGATTTTTCCAGGCAAGAGTACTGGAGTGGTCTCCCTTTGTCTTCTCCGTGGGTATAGTTGCTACCTCTCCTTATATGTGCTTAATTGATTGGCAGGGGAGGCAAGATGAGTCAGGACTCTTCCAGGAGCAATTAGCCAAGATGACTATTCTTAGAAACATCAAATATGTATTTCAATATGTACTTAATTGGGCTTACATTACATTGAATTTATAGATCATTTCCAAGAGAATTATTAACCTAATAATGAACAATACACAATGAGCAAAGACCCCTTCAAACATTCCAAGACAACAGTTCAGAGATGAATTTAGGAGAGAAGCACAGACAACAATATCCTAATTCTTTTCTAGCATCTACAAACACCCAAACCCTCAAGCTGAAAGTTTCTTTAACATTGAAATATTTATTCAAGTGTTTTTTCTTAATTCTTATCATATTTCATACATTCTAGATGTGAAATTGGCATTTTCTTATTTCTCCACTGCTGTAATCAAGTAAGAAACCTTGTGTTTTAAGATTTATGCCACTTAAACAAATATTTTGTCATCATGCTGGAATCTGTTTATTCTCTTCCTGCCCTTCATTCCTTGAAGAGCTTTCCACTGAACCAGAAGTGTCTTTGTTGCAACTCTTGTCAAGATTTTATTTAATGTCATTTTCTGTGAAGTCATTTTTCTATAGATTATTGGCAGTAGGGCTAGATTCAGTTTGGTGACTTGAGTTTTTAGTGTCTATATTCATAACAGTTATTATCATGCTCCAAATTAAAAATTAAATGCTAAATCCCTTATATGATGTATTTATTTAATTATCAAACCAATAAGAAAGATACTAAAATATCATCCCTAAAATATACTCCCTTGCTGAAATTAAAACAAATATAATATATGTCAAATCATAATTTAGGACTTCAAAGGTCAAGGAAACATCCTTTCATTTCTTATGTTGACTACTATATATAGGTGTGTTACAGAAAAAGAGGAAAAACAACTGGAAATTTTGCAAATATTCAAAAGAATGCCTCAAAGCTTTTATTTAGTTATTTAAGTGTAAAACTGAAAAAAGTGTGAAAGTGTTAGTTGGTTAGTCCTCTCTGACTCTTTTTGACCCCATGGACTGTAGCCTACCAGGCTCCTCTGTCCATGGGCTTCTCCAGGCAAGAATACTGGAGTGAGTAGCCATTCCCTTCTCCAGGGGATCTTCCCTATCCAGGGAAGGAACCCAGGTATCCTGCATTGCAGGCAGATTCTTTACTGTGTGAGCCACAAGCTAAGCCCCAAGTAATGTCAAATTTCATATTCTCATGACAGGATATTAGGTCTTGAAAAAGCAGAGACTATAAAAATGTTTAATAAAAAAGAAAGAATTAGGTGAAATCTAGACACAAGTGTCTGCCTCCAATGTGGGAGACCTGGGTTCGATCCCTGGGTTGGGAAGATCCCCTAGAGAAGGAAATGGTAACCCACTCCAGTATTCTTGCCTGGAGAATCCCATGGACAGAGAAGCCTGGTAGACTACAGTCTACAGGGTCACAAAGAGTCAGACACAACTGAGTGACTTCACTCACTCACTCAGACACAATTTATAGATAACTACATTTGGTGTGTTTAAAGCCTTTTTTATACAAGATTCTGGGTAAATATTCTGATCTTTAATTGCCTTTGTTTTTTTTTGTTTGTTTGTTTGTTTGTTTGTTTGTTTTGTCCTGGGTATAAACCTTTCCAATCTTCTAGTCCCTCCATGAAATCTTCATTGATGATTTGGGCCTAAAATCCCCAATATGTAGAAAAATTGACTCAAAATATACCATGTACCTATTTTTTATAGTGGACTTTATAGGATATTAGTGAATTAGAAATTATCTGATTTCAGAACTCATGTTTTAGCTTAAGAAGTGGGTACAGACAAAAATAACTATAATATGGTGGCTTCATGCTATTCATCCAAGTATTTGCTGACTTTAGCAGGAATGTTTTGTATTTCCGCTGAATTTATTTTATCAGAATTTCAGCGGAATGTTTATAAAAAGTGTACAGCCTCTCACCACTCCTACTCCCCCGATCTATACAGGAAAAGCCCGTCTGGGTTGAGTCCTAAAATATGTTTCTCTTGTTCACTGTTATCTTTATGTGTCCTTAAGAATAAGTTAAAAGACATGATAATAGAATGTTTAGCTTGGAGAATTGAAAATGACATTAATTTAAAATATTGTTTTTTAAACTCTTTAAGAACTTTAGGAAAAATGCACTGGCATTGGCATTTTGGGGCAGATCCTAACAGTTTTTGGTGTATTTTAATGTTTTCGTGAATTTCATTTATTCCCATTCCTCACTGAAACAGACTTTTAGGCAGTGAGTGTTTTATTCAGAAATAACCAATATTTAGCCTTTTTTTTTTTTTTAACGACATATGCTGATGGGGGAGAAAAATAAAATCACTTGGTCCTGAATCTGTTTGGTCCTTACTCCATAGATAATGGGGTTGAGCATTGGGGGCACCACCACGTAGAGGTTTGCTACTAAGATATGGATGTGATGAGGAATGGTTTTACCCCCAAAGCGATGGGCAGTAAATGAAAAGAATGCTGGAGCATAGAACATAAGTATGACACAGATGTGGGAACCACATGTGCTAAGGGCCTTAAATCTCGCAGTCCAGGAAGGTATCTGAAACACTGTGCAAAGGATCATTGTGTAGGACATAATGATGAGCATTATATCCAGTCCTGTAGACAGCAGGGCCACAGTCAAGCCATAAATGACGTTGATATTGATATTGTCACAAGCCAATCTGGCAATGCCCATGTGCTCACAGTAGGAATGGGGAATGATGTTTCTCCCACAGTATAAAAGTCGATGTACCAGAAAGACGAATGGAAAACATACAATAAAGCTCCTGACCACAGCTGCTATGCCAATCTTCCCAATGGCTGAGGAGGTTAAGATCGCAGTGTATCTCAGTGGATAACAGATGGCCACATAGCGGTCAAATGCCATGGCCAGGAGAATAGCAGATTCTGCCACAAAGATGAAATGTATGAAGAACATCTGGGATACACAGCTACCAAAGGATATATTCGTGGAGTGGAACCAGAAGATGGCCAGCATCTTGGGGGCTGTGGACGTGGCGAGCAGGACATCTGCTAAAGCCAACATGGAAAGGAAGAGATACATGGGCTCATGGAGACGCTTCTCGGTCACAGTTAGGAAGATCAAGAAGAGGTTACCTACAAGAGCAACAATGTACATAACACAGATGGGGATGGAGATCCAGGTGTGCACATCTTCTAGTCCTGGGATTCCAATTAGGAAGTACCACATATCCTGAGGACTGGTGTAATTGTAAGAGGAAGGAGCCATCTGTGACTGCTTATTCCAGACCCAGGACCTTCAGGGAAAGACCATAGGGCTGAGCTCAGGTTCATGTGCACCACTTTAGTCCCTGTGATGTCTGATCAGATTTCTTTTCTCATCTGTTATTATGAAAGGACAGCAAGATAGATTAACTAGCCTAAAATTGCACTCTTGATTCCCTCCATGGAATAACTGAATCTTGTATCTTGAAAAAGATATCAGTTAATATTTAGTAAAAGTGTAATATGTGTCATAATACTTTACATATATTAACTTATTAAGTTTTCACCTTAACCTGTTGAAAATACCTTTATGATAATCCATAACATGGCTGTTGTTATCCCTATAAGATGGAAAAAAAAAAATTTCCAAAGCTTTTAGACTCTTGCTCTAGGTCCCACTGGATTTAAAATCAGCCAAAGTGAATTTGAAAGCTTTGAACTAAAACACCATCTAACACAATCTATCAAAATAAAACTAGTTACAAAAACATGTTATCAAAATATTCACTGATCATGTCTCTGAGTAAAATAGACAGATGTTAAATTGAAGTATACAGCTTATGGAGGAGGGAAGGAACTAGAGTTTGACAAAATAGGTTTCAAGGTATATGCCCTCTTCAACATTAATGAACCACCAGCTTGATGCTAAGCCCTATGCCAGGCACTGAGGATACACAAGTGAATCAGAGTGATCCTGATCCTCCAATGCATTTCTTAAAATTGCAGGATGCACATTGAAAACTCAAACTATGTACAATGCCAGACTGAGTTGGCTTCTTAGATGGACTTGCCTAGCATTTGGTAAAGGAAAAAAATATATTCTATCTCACTTCTATCACTGTTTGAAAATTAGACTATATATTTTGTATTTCTAAATATCACCACAGCAGCAAACCACAATGATTTCACATTATAAAGCAAGAGTCCACAGTTCTTCAGA
This sequence comes from Bos indicus, assembly GCF_029378745.1. Lineage (NCBI taxonomy): Eukaryota > Metazoa > Chordata > Mammalia > Artiodactyla > Bovidae > Bos > Bos indicus. Next base: position 49,122,260 of record NC_091774.1, on the reverse strand, counting down.
AAAAGAGAAGGACTTATTTGTTTATTGATCAAATTTATTTGATTTGTTTATTGACTTATTTATTGATTGATCAAAATTTTCTTTAGTTCCAAAGGAGGGTCGATAGAAACAAGGAAGATGCTGAGTCAAAAGGCAGGCTGGGAGACACAGTATGTGTGTGTGTTTGTGTGTGTATACACATAAACCTATAGCTGCAAGTACAGTTATAGACACATGTATAAAATAAGCGGATTACACTCTTCCCTAGTCCCTATTCTCAAATCAAAGTTAGTTAAATTTCTTATTTTCCGAGAAGGCATGTGAGCTTTAGAAACAGATTCCTCTTCACTCCTTGATTCTACTGCAATTCAGTATATTAATTAATGAACAGTATGCTTTACTATGTTTATTGTTTATTAAGTGTTGCATATTCTGACCTATTGCTTTATACTACTGGAATGTTCCAATTTAAACTATTGGACTTCCCTGGTGACTCAGATGGTAAAGAATCCACCTGCAATGTGGGAGACCTCGGTTCAATCCCTGGGTTGGGAAGATCCCCTGGAGAAGGGAATGGCTACCCACTCCATTGCGTGGAGAATCCCAAGGACAGAAGAGCCTAGCCGGCTACAATCCATGGGGTCACAAAGAGTCGGACATGACTGAGCAACTTTGTGACTGACTGATTAGAATGTTCAGACCCCTGTTTCTTGAGTTACAACTTAGAAGATAAAATACTCAAATAGTCATCCCCATTAGGCCTTTTCTTAACTGATATGTGATTTTTTAAAAATGCTGGAATAAAATTGAGATTCTTATGTCTGTGGATCTACTTTTTAATTTAATAAACCAATTATTCCACCATTTAACATATAGCCAAAATTAACTGCTTGAAATTTCTTTTAAAATAGATTTATATATTTCAGAGAGTGAGAGTAAAGGTTAATTTTGAAGTGTGTCTGGCACATATCTATGCCAGAGCCCTGTATATGAGTGAAGTATAATTATAGGGTAGGGGTTTAGAGTTGGGCTTCATCAGGACATTAGAGATGGGGGAGAGAAGAGGAATGTGATTGAAGGAAACACTGAAATGAAGATGGGAAGGAAGGAAAACAAATTTTCCTATCTTTCTTCTAACTGCCCTGGTGATCTTTGGGGACATCCATGACCTGCTTTAACTGTAGTCTTATAACCTGCAGTTATTAATTTGTAGGTCTGGGGATCAGGGTATTACTCTGTATTACTGATGGCATAATCTGACTGGGCCTGAACATGTGCACACAGACAGCATGTGGTTAATGGAAACAGTGTAGTTCTAGGGCCACATAGAATTGTATTCAAGTACTGGTGAAGTCATATTCTAACTACATGACTATTAAACAAGTTACTTAATTTGAAGTTTAGTAAGATATCTACAAATAAACATCAATTAAAATATGAGTCAATCACAGACTCAGAAAATTTATGATTACCTAAGGGGAATGAAGGGCAGGGGTGGGGGCAGGGGGAGTGGGGAGAGATAAATTAGTAGTTTGGGAATAACATATACAGAATACTATATATAAAATAGATAAACCAAAAAGACCTACTGTGTAGGACAGGGAACTATACTCAACATCTTGTAATAACCTATGATGGAAAAGAATAGGAAATATATATGTATATGTATATAAAACTGAATCACTTCACAGTCCATTTGAAAATAATACAGCATTGTAAATCAACTATACTTCAATTTTAGAAATGTGAATAAATTCTGTAGCTAGTATTTTATGGTAGTTGATATATAACTCAGATATATTTTTATCCTCAAAACATGTAACTAGGGCACATGCAAAATTATTATCATTAAGACCAAGACAATTGTTACTTTGAAGAAGCTTAATTTTCTAGACTTCAGTCTTATGATCCACTAAACAGCTACTCAACTGGTTTAAGGTACCCAGAAAGACCAAGACTTATTTTCTTATACTAGACATATGGTCTCAATTGATAATTTTCACTCCAAATCTGGCATTTTACTTTTGTAAGGTGAAGGTCGTTCAGCATAGTCATGAACACTTGGGCTTAGAAATGGAGTCTTATTCTTGTTCCATCGCTGATGCAACATCTTTGTTACATACAGAAGGCAGTTACAATCTCTGTTTCAGTTTATTAATCTGCCTAGTCCAGAACCTGACATACATTACATATTCACTAAATTCTATGGAAAAATCTATGCATATATTTACATGCATGTGCATATATACATTATAGTTAATTACTAAGCTTGTTTAACTAGTGAACCTTGTTTTTAACTTTTGGAATATAAGCTTAATCTTCTAAACACAACATTCAAATCTTCATATCAAAGAAAAATGACATCAACAGATTTTAAAAGAAAAAAAAATATATTTCTGCTCTTTGCAGAGTGCCCATTTAATAAAACACACACACACACACACACACACACAAAGAAACTGCAATTGCAGGTCACATACAATTAATGTCTAATATTTCATAGGTCAGAGTTGAAAGAAATGAAAGATATTTAAGTTCTGGAAAGAATGAGCTGTTTCTGCAGTTTGCTGGCTTTTTTTTCCTTCTATCTTTTTCTACATGTTTTAACTAAACATTACTCAGTTTACTTACCTATACTTTCTAAGCTCCTGAAGATATTTAACTAGTTGAGTTGCCCCAAATCTAAATAGGAAATCTGGAAGTGTCTATTTATATTTCCTTCTAAGCATATCTCAGACCCAAGATCATCACCCCCAGGGGACTGAATTTAACTCCTGTCACAGAGATAATTTGGAGCTGGCTCTGGTACATAACCCTCAGGGAGAAGCCCTCTTATTTTCTCTTGCTTTACAATTTGTGTGGCTTTTGCTCTGGCAAGAACTCCTGGACACCCTAGTTAATACATACTGTTAAATATCCAAGTTTTCTTTATGTATCAGAGACTCAGATCACAGCAATGATATCTTGTCTCCATGGAGGCATCTGAAAATTTGAGTTGTCAATGCCACATATTGAAGAACTCTACACTTTCGAGAAGGCATTTAAAATTGGATTTTGTCATCTTGTTTACCTTGAAAATTGAAGGCTCTTTGGCTTCATCCCTCTTTCATTGGTCGCATGGTAGGACTTGTCAGCATCACAGAGAATCTGCCAGCATCACAGGTCCAGAAATACTATTCAGCTACTGCAGAGATCCCTTTCACCCTTTGAGGGATCCAGATGGAGGAAAGAAGAGGTGAAAACAATTCCTTGATAGATGGGACTCAAAACTGACTCCATGCATATAAAAGATATTTGTGGAGGAAGATGTTTTCTCATTACCTTCTTCAAGTGGATCTTTCCAAATACCATTATATGCTGATACTTAGCAAGGACTTCTGGGAAAATTTTTTTACCTATATAAGTGTAAATTTCCTATAGATATGATGCTTGACCATTAGCTGACTTTAATTGGACAGTCAATGCTAAACTAGTACCTGAATCATCGAATAAGTTACCTAGACATTTTGTACTCACTGGCTAAGAGAGGCTATATCTTATTCAGTCATTCAGTTCAGTCACTCAGTTGTGTCCAACTCTTTAAGAACCAATGGACTGCAGCAAGACAGGCTTCCCTGTCCATCACCAACTCCCAGAGCTTACTCAAACTCGTCCTTTGAGTTGGAAATACCATCCAATGATCTCATCCTCTGTCATCCCTTTCTCCTCCCACCTCCAATCTATCCTGGCATCAGGGTCTTTTCTAATGAGTCAGTTCTTTGCATTAGGCGGCAACAGTATTGGAGTTTTAGCTTCAGCATCTGTCCTTCCAATGAAAATTCAGGACTTATTTCCTTTAGGATTGACTAGTTTGAGCTCCTTTCAGTCCAAGGGTCTCTCAGGAGTCTTCCCCAACACCACAGTTTAAAAGCATCAGTTCTTCGGTGCTCAGCTTTCTTTATAGTCCAACTCTCACAGCCATACGTGACTATTGGAAAAACCATAGCTTTGACTAGATGGACCTTTGTAGGCAAAGTAATGTCTCTGCTTTTTAGTATGCTGTCTGGGTTGGTAATAGCTTTTCTTCCAAGGCACAAGCGTCTTTTAATTTCATGACTGCAGTCACCATCTGCAGTGATTTTGAGCCGCCCAAAAATAAAATTTCTCACTGTTTGCATTGTTTCCCCATCTATTTGCCATGGAATGATGGGACCAGATGCCATGATCTTAGTTTTCTGAATGTTGAGCTTTAAGTCAGCTTTTTCACGCTCTTCTCTCACTTTCATGAAGAGGCTCTTTAGTTCTTAACTTTCTGGCATAAGGGTGGTGCCATCTGCATATGTGAGATTATTGATATTTTTCCTGGCAATCTTGATTCCAGTTTGTGCTTGAAAATATGTTATTACACAAGTGTAAATGCTGTTTGGAAGGACAGACACTCAATGTTCCCAGTATTTCAAATACTTTCCATAAAAAGGTTTTGAAACCATAAATGACAGTTAACGGAATAGTTTCTCCTTGACGGTTTGGATGTAAAAAAAGAACAGTACTTATCTGCCCACTTGCCCTTGGAAAACCAATTAAGGGAACCAAAGCATGTTAAAGGAAAAGATATTGAGGAAGAACAATGAGGAATTACGTGACCATAAGAATTGGCTTCTGCATCTGAGTATCTGGTGGTGATCAGAAGAATAAAGACTATAATCCAGAGGAGGAGGCTATAGGCTCTACTGATAATTTATTTTAATATTTCCAAATTTTGGAAATATATAGATCTAGTTGTCCCATTTACTTGAAAAGTTATGCATTTTTGGACCAAAAGCTTTTCTTAAGTAATGATTTCAGAGATATATAATCTCAAAATAGCAGTGAGCCTTTACTAGTTTAAAATCCAGCTCTACTAATATCCTACACAGATGAATTAATCATTATTAATGACCTTCAGTGTGTTCAATCTCTCATAGATATCTATGTGGCTTCCCTGATGGTTCAGTGGTAAAGAATCCGCCTGCAATGCAGGAGAGGTGAAGAAGCAGATTTGATCCCTGGGTCAGGAAGATCCTCTGAAGAAGGAAATGGCAATGCATCTCATATTCTTGCCTAGAAAATCCCACGGACAGAGGAGGCTGGTGGGCTCAAGTCCATGGAGTCACAAAGAGTCGGACACGATGAGCGACTGAGCACTCACACACAGGTATCTATAGTCTGTTACCTGGACTCTTGGGGCCGTGTGTTTCAGGAAAATAATTTTCCAGAGTTTAGAAAAGTTACAAGATCATATTCTTGATGTTATATAATCATATCACTGGGATCTTGATGATTACTTCATAATTCAATAGATTGATATTATTTCAAAGAGCCTATGAATATTTAGCTATGCAGAATAAATAAAGATGATAAATATCCTTACATCAGTTCACGTCAGATTTTGCCATCACTTTAGATCAAGTCGTGCAGCCAAAAGCTTCAAGTATCAAAATTCTGTGGAATACAAGAGACAGATAAGGGTTCATGGTTTTGTAACTAAGGCAGTGATAGAAATTCATTGGGCTTAAGCTTTCCGTATGTTGATATTGAACTGATGGGCATTTTAGCCCTAAATCTGTTTTAGCATTTAAGACGTTCAAAACTGATTCTGGGGAGCTGTTTGATAGGCAAAATAGAGTCCTGAATGCTAGTTCCTCAGTTAGAAAGTGAGAGAATTCTCATTAAGCTTTCAATTTCCTATAGGACCTAAAAAGGAAACGGTTAGAAAGGAACCCCAGATAGTCCTTACTTGGGACAGCTAATGTGGATATAACTGGATACCTTCCTTCTTTTCATTCTTAAGACAATGCTGCTGGGAGTTTGTATTAGACAAAAAAGCATAACTATTTCCTTTTCCTTAGTAGGATGTATCATTTCTCAGTGATTGGGAGCAGTAATTCAGAAGCCTTGAACTTTTCTCAAAGTAATTTGTTCTGACACATTGAAGAATACGTTTACTGACAGCAACTATTCTGTCCACTTATTCTTTGTAAATCACTTTCCTGAGGATCTTTATCTGGGAAGAATCACTAATGTAGTATCTCTTAGATTTGTTACTATAAGGAACTTAAGGTTATTAGGTAACTTGTTCTGAGGAAAAATATACAAGGACTATCTGTAAGGCTTAAGGAGGTTTGTGCTTTTTCAAATACATCGTAAAATTTAGGCTTTACATAGACAAACTAGCATAGGGGCCAGTGCAATTGCCTATATTATAAAGAACAAATTTCAATCCTTTATTCTGTCTTTTTTTAATTTAGTATGTTTTGTTAGATTTTGTTTAATTAAAAGAGTGATGCATGCTCATTATAATAAATCAAAAAGCAAATGTTAGTCATCTGTTTTTCCTCCTTCCGATGATATCCAATGTGATCAGGATGGAGACATTTTACCCCTTTGTCTGTGCTTAGAGACATGAAAACTTTATCCAAGCATGTTATCCCAGTTGGGAGATACTACATGTCTTATTTAGCATCTTATTTTTTCACAGAAGAAATCATAGATTTAAATTAAGAAATCAATTTGGGATTTAAGAATCCCTAAATCAATGAATATTGATCTATATCCTTGTTTGTAACAGTTACATAATAATAAGCAGATGTATGTATGGATAATTTATTGTCAAACATAAATTATGCACTATTTCTCTTTCCTTGAATGCAGGTTTTCCTGGCACTGCTCCTAGATGTTAACTAACTGTGTCCTGTCCCAAACAACGCAGGGCTCTGAGACACTCGTGCTTGCTTGTATTTCCAAGTGCCTTCACATCCAGAATGGTGGGGTTCACTCTGGTTACATCCACCTCTGTATGAGAGTGTTCCTTTCCCTTTTTTCTGTTTTGCTTAAGCAAAGGAAGCTGCTAGAGGAGAGTCTGAGCCTTTGATCCGCCATAACTGCTCACTTATAAGCAATATGAGGGCTTCCTTGGTGGCTCAGCTGCTAAAAAATCTGCCTGCAATGCAGAACTGGGTTCAATCCCTGGGCTGGGAAGGTCTCCTGGAAAGAGAACAGCTACCCACTCCAGTATTCTAGCCTGGAGATTTCCATGGACTACATAGTCCATGGGGTCACAAGGAGTCAGACACGACTGAGTGAGTTTCACTTCACTTGTCTTTCCTTGAGTACTCAGATTTGAATGAGGGAAAGTTATCAGGGGAGAAAAATGTAATGAAATACATTGGTGTCTGTTTTTCAGTAGCAAGATAAGATAGACTGACATGGTAATAGGTGGAGAATGAAGATCACAGCTAAAGAAAAATGCATTTATTAAGTAATGCACATATAAAATATATTTGATTAATAGTTTTTCAAATTTATAGTAGTGTGTTCATACAGCATGGGGAATAACTGGTATGTTATTTGGTAGAAATAAATACATAAAACTTAAAGACTGAACAAAACATGGCTTGATATGATATATGAAAATATAAAAAACATCAGAAACAAACTGTAATCTGACATAATGAGGTTTATCGACCCACTGAAAAGAGGAAGACAGCATACCAGAAGAACCAGAGGACATTTCCCAAAGAAATTACTAAAGTCATTATAGGATTCTGGGGAAAGTTGGGACAGCTAAAATTTAAATAAATCCATTTTTTCACAGTTTTATTGAGGTATAATTGCTATACAAAAACTGCACATATTTAATGTTTGCAGTTTTACAACATGCTGTTTTATGCCTAAGAAGGTAAATCTCATATTGTGTTCTTATAACAAAATGAACAAATAAACACACAAAAGATACAAAGAAACTTTTGGAGGTGACAGACATGTCTATTACCTTGACTGTGGTGATAGTGTCATTGGTGTCTGATATATATCCAAACTCATCAAATAAAGCCATATTTTAATAGACAAAAGCAAGCACTCATAGAGATTCTGATTCAGTAGGAAGACTGCTACTGCTATTGCTACTGCTAAGTCACTTCAGTCGTGTCCGACTCTGTGTGACCCCACGGACTGCAGCCCACCAGGCTCCCCGTCCCTGGGATTCTCCAGGCAAGAACACTGGAGTGGGTTGCCATTTCCTTCTCCAATGCATGAAAGTGAAAAGTGAAAGTGAAGTTGCTCAGTCGTGTCTGACTTAACAACCCCATGAACTGCAGCCCACCAGGCTCCTCTGTCCACGGCGTTTTCCAGGCAAGAGTACTGGAGTGGGGTGCCATTGCCTTCTCCAAGTAGGAAGACTAGAGCCCAAGATTCCACATTTCTTATGAGCTCCCAGATGGTGCTGAGGCTACAGGATTAGAAACCACACTTTTAGTAGAAAAGTTTTAAGATATAAATTCCCACTGCAAAAGAGTTCTTGGTTGAGTTGGTATTATTTTTAAAGTTTTAATCAGAAACATTCTAGAAAATGATGCATTTTCATTTTCCTCCTCTGGAAGTTTCTATTTATTACTCTATCAGATTTTTTTCCTTTTTCAAGTAATGGTCACAAAGATCCCAGGGAACAGAAACATAGCCTTCTGTAGAAAACCCTTTGTATATTTAACAGTAAGATCATTTTAGGAAAATTAGGAGGTACAGTGTACAGTGAGTATCTGATTATGGATTTATTATAGCAGATTATTTTTTACTAAAATCACATTTTGAATCTTTGGCCATGTTCTGTCACTTGTAAGAATCACTGATCTCTCCCATTCTGGACCTTAACTTTTTGATATGAGAGCTAAATAAATACCAGCTGAGCTGAGACTTTCTAATTTCCTGCACCCTACTTCTGTCACCATACTCCAGCTCTTTTAGCTTTCTCATGATTTGTTATGATTTCACTTTAGGGAGCAGTGCAATGACATGGCAGTCTACCTATAACAAAAGGAAAAAAGAAAACCTTTTTTTTTTTTTTTTTTAACTCACTGTTTTAGAAGTATTTCTTACCCAAGCTGGATTATATCTTTTAGGCTTTATAATAAAGTCATGTCAACTCCTAAAAGGTAATTGTTTCTCATTGGCTCTTCAGGCTACCAGACTGACAACAGCCCCAGGGAGGGGCTGCTGAATTCATAGATAACAGGTTTTTTAGTCCTTGGAAGCTAGGTTTCTAGATTCTATGGAATAATAGCTCTGATCCCTCCTAAGAGACTATAGAATTATTGAACTAATCGTCCTCTTTGTCTCTGCACAGATATCTAAGTGATTCTTGTGTTCCTTCTTTTGAAAACAGAACTAAATTATTTAGAAGGGAACCTGTGTTAATTTACATTTGAACTCAGAATCAGTGGTAAACAGACAGTTTCACATTCACCTCTTTAGATTTAAAGATTCAAAGCAAAATCAGTTTCTAGCCCAAAGGCAGTGAAGTCTGCATATAAAATGTAACAAGTAAGTCTGCATATAAAAATAACAAGCGAGCCAGAAAGAAAAACACCAATACAGTATACTAACACATATATGCTTGGAATTTAGAAAGATGGTAACAATAACCCTGTATTCAAGACAGCAAAAGAGACACTGATGTATAGAACAGTCTTTTGGACTCTGTGGGAGAGGGAAAGGGTGGGATGATTTGGGAGAATGGCAATGAAACATGTATAGTATCATATACGAAACAAGTCGCCAGTCCAGGTTCGATGCACGATACTGGATATTTGGGGCTGGTGCACTGGGACGACCCAGAGGGATGGTACAGGGAGGGAGGAGGGAGGAGGGTTCAGGATGGGGAACACGTGTATACCCGTGGTGGATTCATGTTGATATATGGCAAAACAAATACAATATTGTAAAGTTAAAAACTAAAATAAAATAATAAATAAATATATATATATAACAATTTAAATTAGATATGGTACAAGTTAAATCCAAAGTCATATTTTGCTATATGCCCTCTTTACATTCTAGATCTACACTGTTTAATGCAGTAGCCACTGCATTGTCCAATGTAATGGCCTTTTAACATTTAAATATATATAAAACACAATAAAATGGAGCTTTCCCTCAGCAGGTAAAGAGCCACCTGCAATCCAGGAGACACAAGAAACATGGTTCAATCCCTGGGTCAAGAAGATCTCCTGGAGGAGGGATTAGCAACCCATTCCAGTATTCTTGCCTGGAGAATTCCATGGACTGAGGAGCCTGGTGGGCTGCAGTCCTAAGGGTTGAACAATCAGACACAACTAAGTGATTAAGCACATTAACCACAATAAAACAGAGTTGAAAATGTAGTTGCCCAGTTGTACTACCTGCATTTCAAGTGTTCAGTAGACATATGCAGCTAGCAGTCTACGTTTGTATTTATTACTCTATTTTAGAGAACATCTTTATCATTTTAGAAAAATTATTGTTGCTGTTCAGTCACTAAGTCATGTCTGACTCTTCACTGCCCCATAAACTGTAGCATGCCAGACTTCCCTGTCCTTCACTATCTCCCAGATTTGGCCCATGTTTATGTCCATTGCATCAGTGATGTTATCCAACCATTTCATCCTCTGTTGCCCTCTTCTCCTCCTGCTTTCAATCTTTCCCAGCATCAGGGTCTTTTCCAATGAGTCAACAGTTCGAAGCAGGTGGTCAAATTATTGGAACTTCAGCTTCAGCATCAGTCCTTCCAAAGAGTATTCAGAGTTGATTTCCTTTTAGGTTGACTGGTTTCATCCCCTTGCATTCCAAGAGTCTTCTCCAGCACCACAGTTTGAAAGCATCGATTCTTTGGTACTCTGCCTTCTTTATGGTCCAGCTCTCACAGCCGTACATGGCTACCGGAAAGACCATAGCCTTGACTATGCAGACCTTTGTTGGCAAAGTGATGTCCTTGCTTTTTAACACACTGTCTACATTTTGTTATAGCTTTCCTGCCAAGAAGCAACTGTTTTCTAATTTCATGGCTGCCATCACCATCTGCAGTAATTTTAGGGCCCAAGAAGAGAAAATCTGTCACTGCTTCCATCTCCTCCCCCTCTATTCACTGTGAAAAATACTAGTGGACAATTCTGGTCCAGACAATCTTTACAAAATTTCTGTCCGTTGGTATTTTCCCCATTTTAAAGATTAAGTAACTGGATCTCAGATAATCGAAAATGCTTCAAGTTACCCACTTTTGAAACTTAAAGACCAAGTTTTTGAATCTGACTTTGTTTCCATGCAAAAAAGTGCTCAAAAAGCCATTCTGGGCATGTTAAATAGGTTTATACATTTTTGAATATGGTCACAATTATGGCATTATCTATGTCTGTCTTGTTTACACAAATTTAGAAGAAATCCATGGAATGCTTCAGATAGAATTTCCTACCTCCATCCCTAAAAACAGCTGACTTCCAAGTCATAGGCTAGGATGGAACTTGTTTGAGGTGATTATCTACATTTAAAGTGTGTTTTAAAATCAAGGATCATGGGTTCAGGGCTAAAGTCTTAATTCCTGTATTTTTGTACTGATATTTGCTTGTTTATTTTTATTGTTGCTATTTTGGTTTTTGAACACTGTAATATCTCAACATATTTTTAGAGAAAAGAGTCTGAGCATTCTGCTACGAATCTGCTGGATCTTGACACTATAGATGATAGGGTTCATCAGAGGTGGAAAAAGGATGTAGATGTTGCCCATAAGGACATGGACCACTGGGGAGAGATGCTTGCCAAATCGGTGCACCATTGTAAGGCTAATGATAGGAATGTAGAACACGAGGACAGCACAAACGTGGGAGATGCACGTCTGAAATGACTTATGCTGTTCCTCCCGAGAAGCAATTGCCAGAACTGACTTAAGAATCAGGACATAGGAGAAGAGGATAAGTACAGCATCCAACAATAGTGTGCAAATAACCAGCATCAGGGCATAGTAGCTATTGAATCGAATGTCTGAGCAGGCTAGGCGGAGAAGGTCTTGGTACAGGCAGAATGAGTGAGAGAGGATGTGGGGACGGCAGTAATGGAAGTATTTCAAACAGATAATAGGGGGTGTAATAAAGAAGAAACTCCTACCTAAAATGGTGAGTCCGATTTTGATAATTCTGGAATTAGTCAGGATAGAGGAATAACGCAGTGGATTGCAAATTGCAATGTACCGGTCAAAGGCCATAGTTAGGAGAACAGAGGATTCCATGAAGGACAGACCATGGATGAAATAGGCCTGGGTAATGCAGGAATCCAGGCTGATCTCTTGAATTAACCCCAACAGGATCCCTAGCACTGTGTTCACTGTGGACAGTCCCATGCACAAATCAGTGACAGCCAGCATGGCCAGGAAGTAGAACATGGGTTGATGCAGGCTAGGTTCAGTCCAGATTACATACAGCACCAGGCAGTTACCCAAAAGAACAACAGCATAAATGGTGGAGAAGGGAACAGAAATCCAGGGATATTGCTGCTCCAGACCAGAAAATCCAGTGAGAAGGAAGGAGGAGGAATTAGTGCTGCGGCTTACTAAAGCTATCATTCTGGATCTGAGATAATTTTTCGAGGCAGCCAGAAAGTATTTTTCAATGAGAATGATCAGATGAGGTAGAATTTCTAAGTAAACAAAATTATGCTAAAAGTTAACTAACTTTACATAATGTGGTCAAGCAACTCTGTCCTTTAGAGGCATATTATCTGTCGGCTGGAAGAGAATGGTGCTCTCCTGATGTCACTTAAGTGTCGTTATTCATCCACTGGCGGACCTTAGAAGACACCTGTAACGATGAACAGACTGGAGCAGGAAACTAATTTTCGGAAGGATATGTTTTCTGGGACATTTTCCCAGGGATGCTGGTGAGATGGTATACCTATAAAATTGAGAGAGAAGATTCTCAAAAGAATTCTTAGTTTTCTCCTTCCAACTCATAAAGCATTTAGAATGAAGAGTACTATAGTCACTCTGCACCCATACTTTTCCATTTGTGTTGTTTCCAAGCATATTTTCCTCCAAATAGTGGAAATGTTTCTGTTTTCTCCCACTCTAAATGGCATAGCCAGAAATTAGTTTTTCAACCTTAGTGATAAGCCAAGAGGAATATTTATGCATGAAACCTGTGGCAAGAGATTTCCCATGGGAGCTCTTACCCTCTGGGATGTTCAACCCATGTGTGCTCCTGTGACTTGGAGACTCAGGTTGAAGACACTTTGCCTCTGACATCAACCCAGAGTTCTCCACCCACTATTCATTCATGCCATCAGTTGGCTAAGTATTCATTTAATAGGCACTATTGAAAGGATGAGCAATTATTTTCTCTTCCTTAGAAACTGCTGTTCTAAAGATCAGAAAGCCAATGTTGAAAAACTAAATCTAAAGGCCTCTTTGCAGCAGAATTGATTGGCTTGTTTTTCACATTATTATCCTGATTTGAATTCTGGCCCTGGAAGTCATTACAAAGATTTAATGGCTCGTATCATGTAGGCAGGTGCTTAAAACTTTATATTGACTTTCACATTTGATTATGAAACACGTTGATTATTCCAACACGTTAAAGTAGCTTCAGATTCTGGCTTCCATTTATAGCCTATCCTTCATCTTTATCGTACCAGTCTCATCAGGCAGCTTCTTTTAGGAGCCTATCCATTTTTATTTCTTGTTCTGAGCTTCCCCCACAGCTCAATGGGTAAAGAATCCACCTGCAGTTCAGGAAACACAGGAGATGTGGGTTCAGTCCCTGGATTGGGAAGATCCACTGGAGAAGGAAATGGCAACCCACTCCAGTATTCTTGCCTGAAAAATACCATGGACGTAGGAGCCTGGTGGGCTACAGTCCAAAAGGTTGTAAAGAGTTGTACAAGACTGAGCAACTAGGCATAAGCACAAGCAAGCCCCTCTCAGTATTAGATAACTTAGTTCACTATTTGTAGTACATTTTCTTCATTGAGTGCCTGGACTTTCTTTGAACACATTTATTTTTCAAAACCACCACTGCTTTTTTTTCACAAGATTTTTCTCTTGATGTTCTCTCTGCCAAGATGTGTTTCTCCATCTTCTCTCCAACCTCTTTATTCTCTTTTTCAAACAATCTTGCATTTTTCCTCTTCATCTGAAACATCACTTTTCAGGAAGCCCCTTAACTTGGACAGATTTTCTACAAGTACCTATTATTTTGGTAACATACATTCATCTTTATGTAACTCATTCAATTTATATTTTGATATTCATTAGATGACTTATTTCACTAAGGTTTCTGTTACACAGTAAACTGTAAGTTTCCTGAAAGTGAAAAGAGCGTCAGTTTTTACTCACTATAGTAGTCTGAAATTTACAAGGCTAAGTTTTCACCCCTTCTGTGATTTTAAACTCATGGATATAATTGTCTCCTTGATATCTCCACTTCGGTATTTAATCTAAAAATTATAATTATGGCAATTAAGTACCTCATCCTCCCCCTAAATAATTATCTCCTTATTTCCTCTGAATATCACAAAATGACTCCACCAACCACACAATTGTTTACAAAAATTCTAGAACCATTCTTGCTATTCCTCCCCTTTCCATCAAATCCTTTATCAGTTTCTATCATTTCTACCCTAAAACACACCCTGAACCTGCACACTTTTCACCAGTAGACCTGTATATTCCCAGTATCTTGGTTCATAACATCTTTTCCGTGGTTATTGTAATAATTTGCTAGCCAGCTTAATTGTTTTTGCACTTGTCTCTAAAAAAGCAAAGGAGCCAGACTGCTTTTCTACAAAACTCTACTAGATAGCATAAGCCTTTGTTTAAAAAAATATTCTGGTGGATTCTTATGCTCTTAAAATAAAATGCAACTTATTTATCATGGTATCATGATCAGAAAACTTTACATGACCTGGCCCATCCACATCTACTTCTACATCAAGGACCATTGTTGGCTTCACTCCCTAATCTCTAGACATCTTTCTCTTCCTCAAAGCAAATTAAGAGTATTCCTGTCTCAGTATCTTTGACCTTGATCTTTTATCTGTTTAGAATTATTTAATTCCAGTTTTTTGTGCAAAATCTCCTTTAATCTTTCAGGCTTAAGTTCAATGTTGCTTCTTTAGGGTGATTTTTGTAACCCTGTCATTATTGGTTCTATTTTCTCAAAGAAGTCACTCTCATTGCAATATCCTGCTTGATATTTATACTATTTGCTATACGCTGATTGTCCTTTAGATCTACTGGAAGTTCTAGAAGACCAGGAGTTATGCGTGTTTTGTTTTGTTTTGTTTTCCTGCTGCTCACTGCTATATAAAATGAGATTTAGAATAGAGTGATCATTTATCAAACAAATATTTTATTAATGAATTTTATCTACGAAATAAGAGCTGCACCTTACAGAGGTATTAAGAACAAGACAAGTTTGCAAATAGTGGCCATAAGACCTAAGCACTCATATCTTAAGGTACTCATATCTGATCCCTGTTGGCCACACATTTTAAATCTTGGGTCATCATATGTAAGATTTATATGATATATACAACAGATGCCATCCTAGAAATTCTTGCTGATCTTGGTCATAAAATGCAAAATTTGAGTATGATTCCTATTGTGCCCAGTGCGATCCAGACATATAGGCTCGACCCTGGGACTGAAATTGAAGAAAGTAGGGAAAACCACTAGACCATTCAGGTATGACCTAAATCAAATCCCTTATGATTATACAGTGGAAGTGAGAAATAGATTTAAGGACCTAGATCTGATAGATAGAGTGCCTGATGAACTATGGAATGAGGTTCGTGACATTGTACAGGAGACAGGGATCAGGACCATCCCCATGGAAAAGAAATGCAAAAAAGCAAAATGGCTGTCTGAGGAGGCCTTACAAAGAGCTGTGGAAAGAAAAGAAGCAAAAAGCAAAGGAGAAAAGGAAAGATATAAACATCTGAATGCAGAGTTCCAAAGAAGAGCAAAAAGAGATAAGAAAGCCTTCTTCAGTGATCAATGCAAAGAAATAGAGGAAAACAACAGAATGGGAAAGACTAGGGATCTCTTCAAGAAAATCAGAGATACCAAAGGAACATTTCATGCAAAGATGGGCTTGATAAAGGACAGAAATGGTATGGACCTAACAGAAGCAGAAGATATTAAGAAGAAATGGCAAGAATACACAGAAGAACTGTACAAAAAAGATCTTCACGACCCAGATAATCACGATGGTGTGATCACTCACCTAGAGCCAGACATCCTGGAATGTGAAGTCAAGTGGGCCTTAGAAAGCATCACTACGAACAAAGCTAGTGGAGGTGATGGGGTTCCAGTTGAGCTATTCCAAATCCTGAAAATGATGCTGTGAAAGTGCTGCACTCAATATGCCAACAAATTTGGAAAACTCAGCAGTGGCCACAGGACTGGAAAAGGTCAGTTTTCATTCCAATCCCAAAGAAAGGCAATGCCAAAGAATGCTCAAACTACCACACAATTGCACTCATCTCACACGCTAGTAAAGTAATGCTCAAAATTCTCCAAGCCAGGCTTCAGCAATATGTGAACCGTGAACTTCCTGATGTTCAAGCTGGTTTTAGAAAAGGCAGAGGAACCAGAGATCAAATTGCCAACATCTGCGGGATCATGGAAAAAGCAAGAGAGTTCCAGAAAAGCATGTATTTCTGCTTTATTGACTATGCCAAAGCCTTTGACTGTGTGGATCACAATCAACTGTGGAAAATTCTGAAAGAGATGGGAATACCAGACCACCTGATCTGCCTCTTGAGAAATTTGTATGCAGGTCAGGAAGCAACAGTTAGAACTGGACATGGAACAACAGACTGGTTCCACATAGGAAAAGGAGTTCGTCAAGGCTGTATATTGTCACCCTGTTTATTTAACTTCTATGCAGAGTACATCATGAGAAATGCTGGACTGGAAGAAACACAGGCCGGAATCAAGACTGCTGGGAGAAATATCAATAACCTCAGATATGCAGATGACACCACTCTTATGGCAGAAAGTGAAGAGGAACTCAAAAGCCTCTTGATGAAAGTGAAAGTGGCGAGTGAAAAAGTTGACTTAAAGCTCAACATTCAGAAAATGAAGATCATGGCATCCGGTCCCATCACTTCATGGGAAATAGATGGGGAAACAGTGGAAACAGTGGCAGACTTTGTTTTTCTGGGCTCCAAAATCACTGCAGATGGTGACTGCAGCCATGAAATTAAAAGATGCTTACTCCTTGGAAGGAAAGTTATGACCAACCTAGATAGCATATTGAAAAGCAGAGACATTACTCTGCCAACAAAGGTTCGTCTAGTCATGGCTATGTTTTTTCCTGTGGTCATGTATGGATGTGAGAGTTAGACTGTGAAGAAGGCTGAGCTCTGAAGAATTGATGCTTTTGAACTGTGGTTTTGGAGAAGACTCTTGAGAGTCCCTTGGACTGCAAGGAGATCCAACCAGTCCATTCTGAAGGAGATCAGCCCTGGGATTTCTTTGGAAGGAATGATGCTAAAGCTGAAACTCCAGTACTTTGGCCACCTCATGCAAAGATTTGACTCATTGGAAAAGACCCTGATGCTGGGAGGGATTGGGGGCAGGAGGAGAAGGGGATGACAGAGGATGAGATGGCTGGATGGCATCACTGACTGGATGGATGTGAGTCTGGGTGAACTCTGGGAGTTGGTGACGGACAGGGAGGCCTGGTGTGCTGCGATTCATGGGGTCGCAAAGAGTCAGACACGACTGAGCGACTGATCTGATCTGATCTGATCTGGGATTGATGCCAAAAGATGCAACTATTCTGTGAATGTAGGCCTGCACTGAAAGAACATACTCTTCTTCAAGCTTCTTCAGAGAAGCCATGAATGTTAATGGTACTGCCAAAGAGAATATCAACATTACAGCAACAGAAGAGTAATAAATGTTGGAATTTTTTTTTTTTTAATTCTGTTTGAGATGTAGGATTGTAGCCAGGAAAGTACAGTGTTAATGAGAATGATAAATGAAGATTCCACGGGGAAAGTATTCAGAGATGTCAGATGCTTTACCTGTACCAAGAAGAAAAAAAGAGACCCATTATTTCCCCAAACATCATGCTGTGTTATGTAACCATCACAAAGTCAGGGTGCAGAATACTTCTTTCTGAATTTTGGGCAACCAGAATACTGTCTGACATAAAATAAACAACTGGAGAGGACAAGCATAGGTGAGTTTCCATCCAATGTAACGATAGGATCATGGTCTTCCTCTGAGCACTTGGTCTGGAATGCTGATTTGGAAGCATATCTGGGACTGATTAAACAGAAACCTTTTTTCAGGGCAGTCTTTTCTTATATTCTACAGTTTAAACTGACTTATGTGTTCAGACACCTATGGTACTTTTTTTCTGTCCTTTGGAAATGATTCCCTATGTGATTACTTCATGACTTTTTTTGGAATAAGTAATGACCAACAATCCTTGACTAACCTAAAGGCATAAGTGTTAGTCGCTCAGTTGTATCTGACTTTTTGCAACCCCATGGACTGTAGCCTGCCAGGCTCCTCTGTCGATGGGATTTTCCAGGCCAGAATATTTAAGTGGGTTGCCATTTCCTACCCCAGGGGATCTTCCCAACCCAGAGATGGAACCTAGGTCCTTGCATCTCCTGCCTTGGCAGAAGGATTCTTTACCACTTGCGCCACCTGGAAAGCCAAAGGCACAGAGGGAGAGTGTTAAGTCTAAAATTCAGTATCTTTATAATTACATTGAATAAGAACAACTCTGTATTCCAGGACAATCCAGATTTTTGTTCGTACTTCAGCATAATTATTTAATGGCACCCACACTGGACCTGCCTCGAAAAATTCATGATAGTGTCACTCTTAAATAGATGATTCTTCTCATGATGTCAGCAGGGGGCAGAGCAGGCTGTGAAATTTTCCCTTTCTTCCCTTCCCTGTCAAACTCTTTGTGACCCCCATGGACTATAGCCCGCCAGGCTTCTCTGTCCATGGGGATTCTCCAGGCAAGAATATTGTACAGGATTTCCATGCTCAACTCCAGGGGCTCTTCCCACATCTTTTCCAGGGATCGAACCCAGGTCTCCCACTTTGCAGGCAGATTCTTTGCCATCTGAGCCACCAGGGAAGCCTCAAAGATGAATAAAATGCATAAGGCAGATTTGTTCTGAATTGAGTAAATATAGGTCAGGTCAAGTATTTAAGAGTTTTGAAAAGACTGAAAAGATAAGAACCCTTTATAAGCCTAGTCCAGAGAACTAGATGTTCAGGGGTTGTAAATACATTTGCATCAGAGACAGCTTATTTGCCACAAATCTAGAATAGTCTTAAAATCACAGTTTATGTGAATGACTATAACTATTCATTTCTTGAATGTTCCCCTTTATTATGTACTATCTTTATGTATGTTTACATATCTATACATATGTATGTTTACATACCTATATGTATATTTACATATATTTATGGTAGTTCCACTGGTAAAGAATCCACCTTTATCCAGGAGACTCGGTTCCATTCCTGGGTTGGGAAGATCCCCTGCAGAAGGACATGGCAAGCCACTCCAGTATTCTTGCCTGGAGAATCGCCATGGACAGAGGTGCCACAGTCCATGGGGACAAAGATTCAGACATGACTGAGTGACTAAGCACAGCATATTATTTTACTTACTATGTATTATATAAGGTATCTATAAATAATATTCTTATAATGAATGAGTATTGAAAAATGACTATCCATTTCTTAGACAGCATAATAAAAATTTATGTTGCAGGGTGGTCATCTGGGTGTTTGAGAAGTTCCCATCAGGATTTGTATGATCTCATTAGACTTAACATAAATGAGCATCCATGCTCTTGTTAGCCGTCCTTGAAAATACTCAGCAACAGCAAAATATAAGAGGGCATTTGATGATCTATGCATCAGCCAACTGATTAACATTTTTATATTATTTGATATCTTTGTCTCTTTTTTGTGCCCTGTGTTATTTCAACTGGACTGTTCTCAAGCTGCTTCCTACCATCACATTTTCATCTCTGATTAGACCCCCTAAAACATTTGTCTTAAAAATAAGAGACTTTTAATTTGTTGATTCCAGACGTACATAGTAATTCAACTTTCTTCTAGACATAGACGCTGCTAGCATGGTTGCCTGTTGTTAAGATCCATTAAAAAAAAAAAAAAAAAAAAAAGCCCCCAAATTCCCTACTCTTCAATATTGCCACCCCGGCCTGAGATCTTTTGCATTTAGGAAGAGATGTTAAATGAGTCAACTTACTCTTTGTAAATTCTCACCTGACATTAACTTTTGTTAAAGGTCAAAGTATGGAATTGTGTTGAGACTTTTATTTTTTTTCATTTTCCTGCAAATCTTAAAGACGACATATTTATATACCAAATTGACAGCAGATTTTTCATAAGGTCAGAGCTAATAAGTAGTAATGTTTTTTCAATCCTTGCTGTCTGATTTCAAAATGATGTTCTAAACTGTTAAACTATCTTACTTTACTTGTCAATTGGCTGTGCAAACACCTTGTGAGTAATGGCTGAATTGTATCCTCTTGTCTGTGAATTTTTAACTTTAAGAATACGCTCCACTGTGTTCACCAAAATTTATAATCTATTCTATTCTATCTCAGGCAGTTTTGCTTCAGTTATCTTTCCTGTTTACCTGAAATTCTCAGAATACACAAACACATTATTCATCAGTGACTTGACCTCCTTTTCTTTTCTGACTTTTGTCTTCTTGTCTTCTGGACAATTGTCTATACTACTTATCTTTACCACCATTTCATACCAAGGGCTTCATCCTCAGATCTCATAAAAGCCTTGTATATTCATTTATTAGATGCGTTATTAGATAGTCACTTGTTAGATGCGTTACTTTCAGAACCTCCCCAACTAGATTCAGAATAGGGAAAGGAATGCGTCAAGGCTGTGTATTGTCACCCTGCTTATTTAACTTCTATGCCAAGTACATTATGCAAAATGTCAGGCTGGATGAAGCACAAGCTGGAATCAAGATTGCCTGGAGAAATATCAATAAGCTCAGATATGCAGGTGTCACCCCCCTTATGGAAGAAAGCAAAGAGGAGCTAAAGAGCCTCTTGGTGAAAGTGAAAGAGGAGAGTGAAAGAGCTGGCGTAAAAGTCAGCATTCAAAAAACTAAGACCATGGCATCTGGTACCATCATCTGATGGCAAATATATGGGGAAGCAATGGAAACAGTGAGACACTTTATTTTGGGGGGCTCCAAAGTCACTGAAGATGGTGACTGCAGCCATGAAATTCAAAGATGCTTGCTTCTTGGAAGAAAAGCTATCACAAATCTAGACAGCATATTAAAAAGCAGAGACACTACTTTATCAACAAATGTCCATCTAGTCAAGGCTATGGTTTTTCCAGTAGTCATGTGTGGATGTGAGAGTTGGACAATGAAGAAAGGTGACCGCTGAAGAATTGATGCTTTTGAACTGTGATGTTGGAGAAGACTCCTGAGAGTCCCTTGGACTGCAAGGAGATCAAACCAATCAAACCTGAAGGATATTAGTCCTGAATATTCATTGGAAGGACTGATACCGAAGCTGAAGCTTCAATACTTTGGACACGTGATGTGAAGAACTGACTCATTGGAAAAGACCCTGATGCTGGGAAAGATTGAAGGCAAGAGAAGGGGATAACAGAGGATGAGATGGTTGAATGGCATCACCAACTCAATGGGCATGAATTTGAGCAAGCTCCAGGAGTTGGTGATGGACAGGGAAGCCTGGCATGCTGCAGTCCATGGGGTTGCAAAGAATTGTACACAACTGAGCCACTGGACTGAACTGAACAGAGATTCAGAATTAGGATGCAAGAGGAAACAAGGATTACTAAAAATTCATACATCATTTCCAGAATCAAGTATCCGGATAAGCGGTTATTGAAGGAGAGGATTAAATTGGCATATGTTGCTTCTGGTAACAGTATGCTAACGACCACAAAGGCAGAGAAGCCATCAGAGACTGGATAAAGAGGGCAGACCTCTAGTCACTTCCGTGATGTAGATGCTAAAGCATCCTGGGGAGAATGGAGTTCTGTTTAGTGGAATCCCACGAAAGGATTGCAAGACAGGAGTGACTATCAAGCCACAAAAGTCCCTTTTTACATTCTCATCAATCCAATATTTATCACAATATTATAGTACAAGCAAAGTGAGAGCAAAACTACCTCCCCCTGAAGTCCCTGGGATCGCAAAGAATCACACACAACTGAGCCACTGAAGTGAACTGAACTGAGATTCAGAATTAGGATGCAAGAGGGAACAAGGATTACTCAAAATTCATATGTCATTTCCAGAATCCAGGACAGAAGGTTCGGTCCTTCAGGCAGATCTTTGTAAGATGGCAGAGAAAACAAGGATAAAAAGAAGTCAGGGGAGAAAGAGCAATGGGACAGTAAAGTGCCTAAAGAAAATTTTAAACAGTGGTGTCCTTAGGCAGAAGAACCTAATGGATTTAAGTGAGGTTCTGGACAATTAAAGAGAGAGAAGTCATTTACAAAAAAGGCTAAATAACATAATTTATTTTAATAAAACTTAGCAATGATCTAACTCACAAATTAAGCTGCAACTTGAATTCTTTAAAGGAAAGTAAGAGTAAGGAGCCGAGCCTGTTTTCCAATAACATCAGCTGTTTACAACCACTCCTGTCATGGGGTCCAAGATACTGATGTATTTTCTCAAAGTCTCAACTTAGGCCTTCATTTCTTTATGTCTTCAGTGCTTTGCCCTCCCGTGTGCCCATCTGAGTAAGAGACAGTGAAATAATTTAAATACACCAGTGCAATGAAAATAAATGTCTTTATTAGGCAGAGGCAAGATGCACAAAACGCTTCATAATTTTTCCATATTCAGTTTTTGGGCTCTGAGGATGAAAAGACCTTTCCTGAAAATCAGGAAGGGGAGCTTAGTGATATCTGTGGGCCAGGGCATTGGCCACACCAGTCACCACCTTCTGAAAGCTAGCCTGCAGCTCCGGGGAGAATTCACTGCCAAAGCGGCGAGCCAGCACAACCACCAGCACGTTGCCCAGGAGCTGTGTGGAAAAGACATTAAGCAAGGGCAGGGTTAGTGCAGGTGCCCAGGTTAGATTCAGAGTACTTCAGATTCATCCCAAGCTGTGCCCCTAGGGTATTAGCACAAAGATGACTGAAGTATAGATGCTACTGCTGATGTGAAGCTACCCATAGCAGGCTGAATTTACATTTAGAAATGTTTCTCTCTTTCTATCTTAATTCAGAACTTGTTATCATTTTTATTATTTTGAATCACTTCGAAAAGCAATACAACATTTTATCCCTTGAAAGGAACAGATAAGGGGAAAATATTAGATATTATGTTTAAAGTAGATGAAGAAATCTTTTTTTCAAATTGAACACTCAAAGAGTATAATTAAAAAGAGAAGACATTGCAGACAACAGAGAACAAGAATGAATCAGAAGAAATGATTATTGTGAGCAAAGAGGTTAAAAGAATCTAAACGGTTCTGAGGAGTCCTTAGCACTTTAACCAGAATACATCTTCTCCATTCTAAACTACGTCCTGCCAGTCAGCCCTCTCCCCATGACACAAGCTTGACCATAAAAAGAGAATATTGAGGATTCCACAAACTCACCCTGAAGTTCTCAGGATCCACGTGCAGCTTATCACAGTGCAGCTCACTCAGCGAAGCAAAGGCACCCTTGAGGTCATCAAGTTGCTTCAGGCCCTCACAGAAGGAGTCCAGCACCTTCTTGCCATGGGCCTTCACCTTAGGGTTTCCCAAAATGGCATCGGCAGAGGACAAGTCCCCAAAGGACTCAAAGAACCTCTGAGTCCAGGGGTAGACAACCAGCAGCCTAGGGGGAGAAAACAGCACAAGGTCAGAGGAAGTCAGCAGCTTTCAGAATCTCAGGGACGGCTTTGTCCTCACACGCCCAGGTGCATTTCACTCTCCTTAAACCTGTCCTGTCGGAGAAGGCAATGGCACCCCACTCCGGTACTCTTGCCTGGAAAATCCCATTGACGGAGGAGCCTGGAAGGCTGCAGTCCATGGGGTCGCTGCAGTCCATGGGGACATGACTGAGCGACTTCACTTTCACTTTTAACTTTCATGCATTGGAGAAGGAAATGGCAACCCACTCCAATGTTCTTGCCTGGAGAATCCCAGGGACGGTGAAGCCTGGTGGGCTGCCGTCTATGGGGTCGCACAGAGTCGGACACGACTGAAGCGACTTAGCAGCAGCAGCAGCAAACCTGTCTTGTAAGCAGGATACCTACCTGCCCAGGGCCTCACCACCAACTTCATCCACTTTCACCTTGGCAAATAGGGAGGTGACGGCAGCCTTCTCCTCAGCGCTCAGCATGGTGTCTGTTTGTGTAGTTGCTAGTGAACACGGTTGTGTCAGAAGCAAGTGTAAGCAGCAGCTGGCCCAGCTCTTCCTTTTATGCTTAGCCCTGCCTCCTGACCTCCCTGCTTCTGTGAGCAGATTGGCTCAGGCCAAGGTGTGGTTCCACAGGGTGAGGCTTGAATGATGACAGTCATACCTCTCCTTAGTCTTCCTGGCACTGACTTTAAACCTTCAGCCCTCTTTCTGGGCATCTCTAGGTCTCAGTCATTCCAGCAATACAAACTGCTACTAAAATCATCTTCCTTAGCAAGTTTGCTTGTAGAGATTTTAGAATCACAATGAAGTAACCTCTTGGAAACCACCTCCTCAATTTTCTTATTATACAAATGAAGAATCTGGGCTCCAGAAAGTGGAAAGGATTTGTCCACTATGATTCAGCTTAAGACGATGTGGATGGATCATCTCCTGTGCCTTCAGAATATGCAAAAGAATTACAAGGACAGCATGGATGAAACCTCTGCCCCTGTTCTAAATACGCATCTCTTTTGTTTGCTTGTTTGGGATTAAGTCGTTCTGGTATGAAAACAAATATTCATTTGCTTATCTACTCATTCAACTTTTTCTTAATTTAATTTATGACCAAATAAATAATGATAGAAAAATAGAATAAGTATGGATCAAGAATTCCTATGAAATAGCTACTCCATTAACCCATAGATGAAAACATAGAGACCCCTCCATGTAGTAAGAAATACAAAGTAAAAATTCAATCAAACTCCCAAAGTTTCAATAACCCTGAGATAGGCAATGTGTTCAAAGACTAAATCAAGGCATATAAATTGTTTCCTCATAAACTGACCTGGGAAAGTGTCTTCAAGAACAGAGAAACTTCTCTGTGATTTAAAAGGAGGGATAAAATTTTGTGGAAAGACATTCCAGTTTGAATCAGATTATTTGGTTTTCTCCCCTAAACCTCTAAGAGTACTGTGTGCATAAAAATTTCTTCTATTTCAGTTCATCTTTAATTCTGTTTTCTCTATATACTTTGTTTATACCTTCTTTTACTAAAATGTATCCTTCTTTATCTACAGCTTTTCAAATATTTCTTCTCTATTTGCACCTCCTCCAACCCATGTAATAAATCCTCTTAACCTTCTTACGGAAGAAGAACTTCTGAAGTGTAGAGGTCTGCTTCTTACTACTAGAAGATTTAATGAAAAAGCAAAAGCAGAAAGCATTTCTGAGCTCAGCATTAGATCTCAGAGTTCCCTGAGGTTCCCCTACTTTCTATGATCTCTACTTTCTGCATCTTCCCTTCTTCTTGAATTTCCACTTCCTTTCAGTAAGGATAGGAGCATATATATTTACTTCCCTTCTCTCACCTTAGAACCTTCTCCTGATTCAGACAACTTGATGTCTAGAATCACCTTTCTCTCACCTTTGCCATCACCGGCAAAACATGTTTTTAAAAAATCTCTCATTCTTTCAGCTCTATGTCTCTGTAACTCCAACTAATATATTTTTAGGGGAACTAGAAGGAAAGGACGTCTGCATTTCTAGTTGTTACAAAGAAATTCATAAATGTCCAGTTTTAATTACTCCAGCCTCCAAAATATTTTTTTCCATCATTGCTAGGTAAGTGAAGATTCCTCACCCCTTTGATCTGGCCCATTCCCATTCAAGTACTTGTGAACAAATTCATTCTGATATTTTCAGACATGTAGAAAAGTGTTGGCTCTTGCCTGGCTGTCTGGAAGTTAGGGTAGGATTATATGCCCACAAGATTATAGGGGAAAAAATATAGAGTTTAAACATTTTCAATTTTTATCACTCTTTTCTGCAACCTTCAAAGAAAGAAGCTCTAACTATTGGTCTATACTTAGAAAAAAATTTCCACATGTTGACTTCTGGGAAAAGAAATCTTTCAAATATTTTAAATGTTAAAAACAAAAAGCTACATTTGATTTGACCTTGAGTTTTGATTTTCAATCGATTAAACTGAAATCTCCATTAGCTTTATCATTGTTTTATATCTGTACTCTTTAAAAGACCTATTTTATATCTCTGATATCAGAGGTCAGGCATATGTGAGTTAAAGGACTTCTTCTGGAAAACTTTGGACATATCTTTTCAGGAACTCTGTGTTATGGAAAACTCACAGAACTTACTAAATAATAGTATAGTCCATTTCTATATTTTCTTGTAAAGGAGCCAAATTGCCAGGGCTACAATTTTGCCCTCTTGACTGACAGAAATTAGCATGTACTTAAAGACTTCCCCTATCCTTTTCTGTTTTCAGAAATGATTTCCCTAATTCATTTGATTTGAATTAATTATTTTTAAATATTTGATCTATAATATTATATTAGTTTCAGATATACAACATAGTGATTCAGTATTTTTAAGGACTATGCACCATTTAAAGTTGCAATAAATTATTGACTATGTTTTCTGTTCTGTACAATATATCCTTGTTGCTAATCTATTTTGTACACGGTAATTTGTATCTTTTAATCCCCTACCCCTATCCTGACCCTCCCCTCCCCTCTCTCCCCATGAGTAACCAGTAGTTTGTTCTCTATATCTGTGAGTTTGTTTCTGCTTTGTTATATTAATTTGTTTGTTTTGCTTTTTATGTTCCATATATAAGTCACAATAAACAAGATTTTGTCTTTCTTTGTCTGACATTTCACCAAGCATAATATCCTACAGGTTCATCCAAGTTGTTGCAACTGGAAAAATGTCATTCTTTTTTATACCTGAGTAGTATTACAGTATATATATGTGTGTGTATACACACACACACACACACACATATATATTTACAAATAATTCTACTGTGTCTTCTTTTTTATGTCTTTCTTTGCCATGAATGGTCTATGAGCCCCTCTTTTGTACTGACTGCTGCAGCCACCATCATGCAAGTCTCAGGGCAAGAGTTGTTGTCTTTCACCATTGCTGCTGCTGCTACTGCCTAAGTCGCTTCAGTCTACTTGGTATGATTAAAGAGTGAAACAGGTTTTTCTTTCTATTACCATAACTCTGCAGGGATAAGGCTGCAAGTTGTTATAAGACAATCAAAAGTTCAGGCAAAAAAAAGAAAGCGTGAATAGTTATATAAGTAGGGTTATGTTCAGAGCCTAAAGTGCAAATCCAGGTCACCACTAAAAAAGTTTTGGAATGCTTCTTAGGCCCACTACCATCTTCACCATCATGAGCTTTCTTGTACTCTGTGAAGGGATCCACAGCATGTCTGCTCTACTTTGATTCCAGCCCCACTGGGCACTGAACACACACACACACACAAGCACACACTCATACAAGTCCACACAGAGAGAAATAGACAGTTTTGGTTTTTTTTTTCCCCTTTATTGCAGTCTGGCAAGGTGACCTAATTCCTAATGTTCTATACCAGGATGGGCCTAATCTGAGTATTATTAAGTGGGTGAATATTGACTTTCTTCAAGAAAATCATGAGATTCATCCAGAGATGTGTGGTTTCATCATTTGGTTCAAAAATTTCACTCAGCTAGAATTCTTTTGTACATGCTTTGATGTTCAATTTTTAATTACCCAAGTATAATATTTCACCAAACTCATCTGTATTTTTCTGGGTATAGTAGCTATTTATTTGATTATTTTCCATTAAAGTTTATTACAAGATAAAGTGGTTATCACTTAATCTTCTTCCCCAGATGTACAATATCTTAGTTACCTCAGTTTTAGCATTGTTTCAAAAATAAAGCAGAATAAAATAAACAAAAAATGAAATGAAGTAAATTCTTCTTGAAGAGCAGAACTCATAGAAACAGAGGTCATAAACAGAATAGTTTAGAAATGGTGCGATTTAACTCATGTTTTAAAAGGTCATATTTTTTTTTCTAAAAACAGTCAAGTCAATATAGTAATAACTTTAATAAAATATATCCTAATTATTACAGGACAGTTAATGTCTCAGTTTATCAATTGTATATTAATACTTCCTCCACTGGCCTCAGGTTTGAATTCATTCAGAATTAGCTTTTATTTACCTCAAAAGTGGGCTATGATATTGATTTATCAAGAACAAAGGGGCAGTCTTTCTCAAGTGAAATTTGAAGCTGTATGTCTGGAAAGGCAGAATCATGGATTCAGACTGGGCACCCTTGACAAATATATAAGGCATTAACTCCCAAAGCCAACTTTCAGAGCACTGCTCTGAGGCTTAAGAGATGGAAAATCTAGAATAGCATTCTAAATTCCCATGACATTCAACTGGCTGATTTTAAAATGATTATGGAAATCAATGCACAACATTACTTACTTCTCTCTCTCTCTCCTCTCCTTCCCCCTCCCCCCTCCCCCTTTCTCTCTCTTTGACTCTCTGTGTCTGCCTCCCTGTCGTTGTCCTTCTCTCCTTGCCTCTGGTCTCTTTCCATCTTTCTTTCTTCTATATATATACCATTTGCATTAACACATACTGAACATGATCTATGAAGCAACATGATAGGATGGAACTAGAAGTAACTATTGGGTAAATTATCAAATAAAATGAAATATTAAGGAATTAATTTTACTTTTAGACTTTTACAGAAGCTCCGCTTTAACAAGGAATCAAAACATATAACAAGCTGCCAAGTCTCTTTCCATCCTTTGACTCCCTCACTCCTAACAGAGAAACCAACACCAACAATACAGCAACTGTTTGAACTTGATCCAAATCCCACCCCAGTGATGTTCTCTTGAATTCTCCAGCATTGGGATTTTCAGTCCCAACTTTTTATCTAGATTCATTGGCCAGTTCCAAAGGTGAAGGAACAAAAGACAGTACAGTAAGTTCCTCAGATATTCTTTCATTTTTTTATGAACATTTAGAAGGAAGAAGGGTACTTTGCTTTCTCATTCCAAATTGTGAAACACACAGTCTCTCTTATCCTCTTTAAAATCTTTTGAAAATGTCTAATTCTTATGATGACTTTTCTGTGCTCAGGAGTGTGAAAGGAAACTTGCTAAGATTTTCCTGAGATGTCTCTGATTCTGGGATGTGACCCTGTGGTTATTAAACATAGTGTTGGGGTGTAAAGGATTCTCATTGCCTATTATGTATAAAAACATGAGAAGAAACAAATAAATATTTAAAAGCTCATTTGCCTTCAGACAGTTCAAAATACAGTGGTGAAACAGTAAACTTTAATGCACTGCCAATAACCTGGCAGTAAGATAAAATTATTCTGAATGCACATTTTATAGAAGGAAGCAACATGTTCTGTTTCAGGTAGTCAAGTCTAAATTTAATCAACAGGAGCATGATATAGATTTAAAGAAATGCATGCAAGTTAGAAGGTTCCTGAAGTCCTTCCAATTTTATATATGACAAAAATAATTTCACAAGGGATAGTTAGTTAGGAAGTTTGGGATGGACAAGTACACACTGCTATCTTTAAAATGGATAACCAACAAGGTCTTACTGAATAGCACAGGGAAGTCAATCAATGATATGTGCCAGCCTGGATGCGAGGGAGTTTGGGAAAGAATGGAAACATGTATATAAATGGTTTAGTCACTTTGCTGTGCACTTGAAACTATCACAACTGTTTTAATTGGATATACTCCATATTAAATAGTTAAAAAATTTTTAAAGTACTATCTATAATCAGAAAGCAAATATCTAATCAGTGAATTACTTTCCTGTGTGCTTCCTCATTGTATATTGTAGCACTAACACCAAAGAAACACTATGCAATAGCATATTTTTCAGATTGTCCTCTACTCCCAGGAGTTTTGGGACAAGAAATAATTGTTCACTCATTGATTACTACACTTAGTAAACATACACTTACTGTCTATGGAGGATCTGCTATGTAAGACATGGTAATTATGTAGGATAGTACAAAAGGCAGAAACACTTATACAGCACACAGGGTGTGCTAGACAGGAAGTATGCTAGACAGGAAGAAATGTGAAAAGTTTGGAGTGGGAGAGTTTGGAAGAATTTCCTTAGGCAATACTGGAAATTTCACTGATGCCAAGGTCAAAAGATTCAAGCAAGTGTTATGTGAGCACTGAGCTTTACCTGAAATCGGAGGTTGGGGTTAATTTTGGAGGTGTTTTGGGGCAAATGGGAGAGGGAGATTATACATTAGAATAGGAACACCTGGTTTAACATAGCATTGTTGCCTAAAATGTGCAGGCAAGGGAAGTAGGAAAAAAGGAAACATTAATAACAGTTTCTCGAGCAATCATTTTGTCTCTGAGCACATTATTTCTTGATACTTAGTGGATATGGATCAGAGTGTTACCCTGAAGTTTGTGTCTAAATTTGAAGTTTCCCATGAGCCCCTGTAATGCTAGTATCCTCACTATATTTTAAACCTTCTTATAGTTCTTATGCTTTGAGACAGGAATGTCATCCGTTATTGACTGTGTGGTCCCCTTACTTTTCTCATTTCCCTGTTCTCTCTGTATAAGACACAAAGCCTTTCTATCTGTAGACCTCAGGGACTTTCCCATATCCTTAGCGGAAAGAAAAAAAAAAAAAATGAGTAAAATGAATCAGGAAATTGAGCTGAAAGTTCTTTATTAGGAAGAAGTCATATCATTGAGGGTGGACATTATTTCGCCAAGTTCAGAAGATAAAATCTGGGGAAATACTGGGACTTCTGTGACAGTCTAGTGTTTAAGGCTTGGTCTAATGCAGGGGGTGAGAGTTCTATTCTGTTCAGGGAGCTAAGATCTGACATGTCTTGTGGCCTAAAAAACAAGAACATAAAAACAACAGGAACAATATTGTAACTCAAAAATGACTTTAAATTTTTTGAATTGTTAAACAATAGAAGAATGTAGGGAAATAGGATCTTCCAGTTGAGAGAGTTAACTCTTAGGTAGATTGATAAGGAGTCCAGGGCCATCAAGGGGTCTGGAGCTCTCAAGGAGGAGAAAAGGACAAACTATTTTTTTCTACATTACATTGTCTTAGTCACATAAGAAATTTTTTCTTAAACTTTGAGTTGTTTTGACAACAGTCTGAAGATTAACTTTCTTTAAGCCCAGAGCTAATGATTAAATGATGCTTACTCCTTGGAAGGAAAGCTATGACCAACCTAGATAGCATATTGAAAAGCAGAGACATTACTTTGCCAACAAAGGTCCGTCTAGTCAAGGCTATGGTTTTTCCAGTGGTCATGTATGGATGTGAGAGTTGGACTGTGAAGAAAGCTGAGTGCTGAAGAATTGATGCTTTTGAACTGTGGTGTTGGAGAAGATTCTTGCGAGTCCCTTGGACTGCAGGGAGATCCAACCAGTCCATTCTAAAGGAGATAAGCCCTGGGTTGTTGTTTGGAAGGAATGATGCTAAAACTGAAACTCCAGTACTTTGGCCACCTCATGTGAAGAGTTGACTCACTGGAAAAGACCCTGATGCTGGGAGGGATTGGGGGCAGGAGGAAAAGGGGACGACAGAGGATGAGATGGCTGGATGGCATCACCAACTCGATGGACGTGAGTCTGGGTGAACTCCGGGAGTTGGTGATGGACAGGGAGGCCTGGCGTGCTGCGATTCATGGGGTCGCAAAGAGTCGGACATGACTGAGTGACTGAACTGAACTTAACTAAATGATTAAACAACAAAACAATTCATCTTGCTCAAGATGAATTTAAACTTTATACTAATGATTGAAAGAAAGTGAAAGTGAAGTCGCGCAGTCATTCCCGACTCTTTGCAACCCCATGGACAGTAGCCTGCACCAAGCTCCTCCATCCACGGGATTTTCAAGGCAAGAGTACCGGAGTGGGTTGCTATTTCCTTCTCCAGGGAATCTTCCCAACCCAGGGATCGAACCCAGGTCTCTCGCATTGTAGACAGAGGCTTTACCTTCTGAGCCATCAGGGAAGTCCACTAATGATTATAGAAAAACAATGGATGTTGCTTGAGGACATGGTTCTCCTTCTTAAGAACCTTCTGACTAATCCTGTTATTTTAGGATTTAGGGAGAGGGTTTGATAAGACCTTTCCATTGTTAGTAACCAACTGAAAAATTATATAAGGTCTTGATGAGACTAGCTAGTGGGACAGTCTCCTGTTCCCCTTCTGATGTCTATGTCAGAAGCTTTCTCTGTCCCCTTTTCACTGTAATAAAACTGCCACGCAAAAGCTCTGAGTGATCAAATTTTGTCTCTGGCCCCGGATCGAAACTGTCTGCTCTGGAAGCCAAAAATCTGACACCATTCAACATAAGCTATCACAATGGTCATCAACTCAAGGAATTCGAATGGGAACTCTGTAATAACCTAGAGGGGTGGGAATGGGCCAGAGGTGAGAGGGAGATTCAGCTGGGAGGGGAAATACATACACCTATGGTTAATTCATATTAATGTATGATAGTAATCAAACCAATATTGTAAACCAATCATCAATCAATTAGAAATAAATACTCATTTGAAAATAAAAAATAGGACAGGATCTCAATGGTATTTGTAGGTGAGAGCATTAACCACACCAGCCACCACCTTCTGACAGGCAGCCTGAAATTCTGGGGTGAATTCCTTGCCAAAGTTTCAAGCCAGTGTACTCACCAGTATATTGCCCAGGAGCTGTGTGGTAGAGATAAAAATCAAGGACAATGTTAGCAGAGGCACCCAATTTGGACTTAGTATTTCAGTCTCATCTCAAGCTGTGCCCCTAGAATATAAGCAGAAAGATGGCTAAAGTGTAGATGTTACTACTGATGTGAAGCCACTCATATAAGCCTGAGTTTATACTTAGAGATGTTTCTCTCTTTCTATCTTAATTCTGAACTTGCTATCATTTTTTTTATTTTTTTGAACTGTTTCAAGAAGCAATACATCATTTTGTCTTCCTTGCTTAAAAAAGAAGAGATAAGGGAAAATCATGAGACAAAATTTTTAAGTGACATAAAAGAAGAAAGTCTTAATACTCAAACACTTAAACAGTCAAAATGTTTAAATATAAAGAAGATACTGCAGAGAACAAACAGAGAAAAACAAGAATGAATAAGAGGAAACGATGCCTGGAAACAAAGAAGGTAAAACATTGCCCATAAATCAGCAAAGGACAGTCCCCAAAATAGTCAAAGAACCTCTGAGTCGAGGGGTAGACGACCAGCAGCCTAGGGGGTGAAAACAGCACAAGGTCAGAGGGGGTCAGTGCCTGCCAGAATCTCAGGCAATGGCTCTGTCCCCACACACCCAACTGACATTCACTCTCCTTCAGCCTGCCTTGTAAGTTGAATACCTGCCTGCCTACAGTATCCGGACCAACTTCAGCCACCCTCATCTTACTCCACAAGTCAATGACAGTAGCCTTCTTCTCAAGAGTCAGATACACCATGATGTGTGTTTGTGCAGCTGCAAGTTGTGTCAAAAGCATGTGTAAGCAGTAGGGGCCCTGGTCTTCCTTGTGAGCCCCACCCAGCCTCCTGCCCTCCCTGCTTCTGAGAGCAGATTAGCCCAGGGCATAATACAAGTTCATTGGTTTGGGGGAATGTAAGATGAACTCTTGTTGCTCAGTGCTCTTCATCTGTGATTGGCTGATTCAGTGTGTCTAAACTCAGAAACTCTACTCTCCCTGTTCTTATCTCTTAGCTTCATTTCCTTCATCCATCCATTCCCTCTATAAATATATTCCCAGTCCCATTTATGCATAAATATTTTAGTCGGATCTTGTGTAATGTATCTTACAGTTTAAACCCATGAATTAAATTTTATCTATGAATTTAAAAAGTTAAATTCATAGATATGAAAACTAAGACTTAGAAAGCAAATATTTTATCAAGTTGACTTTATATGGAGCTTCACTGTGTTTCTGGAAATATTTATAAGAGGTTGAAATGGATAAATATTTTGTCTTAGATTTATTGCTTTCTTTCTCCTTGTATAAATACTTTGGGCCACAAAATTCGATTTTCACCCATCCTGTCATTTAAATAAAGCTCTATCAAGTTAATGAAAAATAATAAATATTGTCTTTCTAGCAGCTACTGAACTAGGTTTATGGAGCATGCATGATAATGGGAACAATTTAATGAGAAACAAAAAAAAATCTGATACTTATGATGTGACTGTAGAGAAAATGCAGAGAAATTTCAAATAAGATTTATATTATTCAGCTTGATAAAGTCTGACAGGATTTCTGGGAAAACAAGAAGTGCAGAAATTTCCAAATCTGTGTCCTCAAGAAAAAAGTGAAAATGGACCCAGGAATGAACATTCAAATCAAACTTCATTCTTCTCAATTCAAATATTACTGCAATGATATACAAATATATACCCACCAGCATACCTGGAAAGAAGGAAAGAAGGATGGAAGAAAAGAAGAAGAAATGGAGGAAGGAAGGATGGATGGAAAAAGGGCCTAGGAGAAGGGAAAAGAATATAATGAAAGGGAAGGGAAAAGAAAAGAATATAAAGAACAAGAGAGCTTGACAATTCTGAAATTTTGCAAACCAGTAAAGAAAAATGTTCATACTTTGCTAGTGATAATGTAAAACAGTATAAATGATTTTGAAAATATTTGATGATGTCTACTGAAGCAGAGGTATGACCTAAATCAAATCCCTTATGATTATACAGTGGAAGTGAGAGATAGATTTAAGGGACTAGATCTGATAGACAGAGTGCCTGATGAACTATGGATGGAGGTTCATGACATTGTACAGGAGACAGGGATCAGGACCATCCCCATGGAAAAGAAATGCAAAAAAGCAAAATGGCTGTCTGAGGAGTCCTTACAAATAGCTGTGGAAAGAAGAGAAGCAAAAAGCAAAGGAGAAAAGGAAAGATATAAGCATTTGAATGCAGAGCTCCAAAGAATAGCAAGGAGAGATAAGAAAGCCTTCCTCAGTGACCAATGCAAAGAAATAGAGGAAAACAACAGAATGGTAAAGACTAGAGATCTCTTCAAGAAAATTAGAGATACCAAGGGAACATTTCATGCAAAGATGGGCTTGATAAAGGACAGAAATGGTATGGACCTAACAGAAGCAGAAGATATTAAGAAGAGGTGGCCAGTATACACAGAAGAACTGTACAAAAAAGATCTTTATGACCAAGATAATCACGATGGTGTGATCACTGACCTAGAGCCAGACAACCTGGAATATGAAGTAAAGTGGGCCTTAGAAAGCATCACTATGAAAAAAGCTAGTGGAGGTGATGGAATTCCAGTGGAGCTATTTCTAATCCTGAAAGATGATGCTATGAAAGTGCTGCACTCAATATACCAGCAAATTTGGAAAACTCAGCAGTGGCCGCAGGGCTTGAAAATGGATAAAAACTCTCCAGAAACCAGGAATAGAAGGAACATACCTCAACATAATAAAAGCTATATATGACAAACCCACAGCAAACATTATCCTCAATGGTAAAAAATTGAAAGCATTTCCTGTAAAATCAGGAACAAGACAAGGGTGCCCACTTTCACCACTACTATTCAACATAGTTTTGGAAGTTTTGGCCACAGCAATCAGAGCAGAAAAATAAATAAAAGGAATCCAAATTGGAAAAGAAGAACTAAAACTCTCACTGTTTGCAGATGACAAACAGGTCCTATATATAGAAAACCCTAAAGACTCCACCAGAAAATTATTAGAGCTAATCAATGAATGTAGTAAAGTTGCAGGACATAAAATCAACACACAGAAATCCCTTGCATTCCTATACATTAATAATGAGAAAATAGAGAAATTAAGGAACAATTCCATTCACCATTGCAATGAAAAGAATAAAATACTTAGGAATATATCTACCTAAAGAAACAAAAGACATATATAGAAAACTATAAAACACTGGTGAAAGAAATCAAAGAGGACACTAATAGATGGAGAAATATACCATGTTCAGGGATCGGAAGAATCAATATAGTGAAAATGAGTATACTACCCAAAGCAATCTATAGATTCAGTGGAACCCTATCAGGCTACCAATGGTATTTTTCATAGAGCTAGAACAAATAATTTCACAATTTGTATGGAAATACAAAAAAACCTCGAATAGCCAAAGCAATCTTGAGAAAGAAGAATGGAACTGGAGGAATCAACCTGCCAGACTTCAGGCTCTACTACAAAGCTACAGTCATTAAGACAGTATGGTACTGGCACAAAGACAGAAATATAAATCAATGGAACAAAATAGAAAGCCCAGAGATAAATCCACACACCTATGGACACCTTATCTTTGACAAAGGAGGCAAGAATATACAATGGATTAAAGACAATCTCTTTAACAAGTGGTGCTGGGAAAACTGGTCAACCACTTGTAAAAGAATGAAACTAGAACACTTTCTAACACCATACACAAAAATAAACTCAAAATAGATTAAAGATCTAAACATAAGACCAGAAACTATTAAACTCCTAGAGGAAAACATAGGCAAAACAGTCTCTGACATAAATCACAGCAGGGTCCTCTATGACCCACCTCCTAGAATATTGGAAATAAAAGCAAAAATAAACAAGTGGGGCCTAATTAAATTTAAATGCTTCTGCACAACAAAGGAAACTATAAACAAGGTGAAAAGACAGCCTTCAGAATGGGAGAAAATAATAGCAAATGAAGCAACGGACAAAGAACTAATCTCAAAAATTTACAAGCAACTCCTACAGCTCAATTCCAGAAAAATAAATGACCCAATCAAAAAATGGGCCAAAGAACTAAACAGACATTTCCCCTAAGAAGACATACAGATGGTTAACAAACATATGAAAAGATGCTCAACATCATTATAAGAGAAATGCAAATCAAAACCACTATGAGGTAACATTTCACACCAGTCAGAATGGCTGCGATCCAAAATTCTACAAGCAATAAATTCTGGAGAGGGTGTGGAGAAAAGGGAACCCTCTTACACTGTTGGTGGGAATGCATACTAGTACAGCCACTATGGAGAACAGTGTGGAGATTCCTTAAAAACTGGAAATAGAACTGCCTTATAACCCAGCAATCCCACTGCTGGGCATACACACCAAAGAAACCAGAATTGAAAGAGACACGTGTACCCCAATGTTCATCACAGCACTGTTTATAATAGCCAGGACATGGAAGCAACCTAGATGTCCATCAGCAGATGAATGGATAAGAAAGCAGTGGTACATACACACAATGGAGTATTACTCAGCCATTAAAAAGAATACATTTGAATCAGTTCTAATGAGGTGGATGAAACTGGAGCCTATTATACAGAGTGAAGAAAGCCAGAAAGAAAACACCAATACAGTTATACTAACACTATGCCAAAGCGTTTGACTGTGTGGATCACAAAAAAACTGGAAAATTCTGAAAGAGATGGGCATACCAGACCACCTGACCTGCCTCCTAAGAAACCTATATGCAGGTCAGGAAGCAACAGTTAGAACTGGACATGAACAGTCGTATGGACTCTGTGGGAGAGGGAGAGGGTGGGAAGATTTGGGAGAATGGCATTGAAACATGTAAAATATCATGTATGAAGTGAGATGCCAGTCCAGGTTCAATGTACAATACTGGATGCTTGGGGCTAGTGCACTGGGACGACCCAGAGGGATGGTATGGGGAGGGAGGAGGGAGGAGGGTTCAGGATGGGGAGCACATGTATACCTGTGGTGGATTCATTTTGATATTTGGCAAAACTAATACAATTATGTGAAGTTTAAAAATAAAATAAAATTTAAAAAAAAATAAATTCAGCATAAAAAAAAAAAAAAAAAAAGAACTGGACACGGAACAACAGACTGGTTCCAAACAGGAAAAGGAGTACGTCAAGGCTGTATATTGTCACCCTGCTTATTTAACTTATATGCAGAGTACATCATAAGAAACGCTGGGCTGGAAGAAGCACAAGCTGGAATCAAGATTGCCGGGAGAAAGATCAATAACCTCAGATATGCAGATGACACCACCCTTATGGCAGAAAGCTAAGAAGAACTAAAAAGCCTCTTGATGAAAGTGAAAGATGAGAGTGAAAAAGTTGGCTTAAAGCTCAACATTCAGAAAATGAAGATCATGGCATCTGGTCCCACCACTTCATGGGAAATAGATGGGGAAACAGTGGAAACAGGGTCACACTTTATTTTGGGGGGCTCCAAAATCACTGCAGATGGTGACTGCAGCCATGAAATTAAAAGATGCTTACTCCTTGGAAGGAAAGTTATGACCAACCTAGATAGTATATTGAAAAGCAGAGATATTACTTTGCCAACAAAGGTCCATCTAGTGAAGGCTATGGTTTTTCTAGTGGTCATGTATGGCTGTGGGACCATGAAGGAAGCTAAGTGCCAAGGAATTGATGCTTTTGAATTGTGGTGTTGGAGAAGACTCTTGAGAGTCCCTTGGACTGCAAGGAGATCCAACCAGTCCATTCTAAAGGAGATCAGTCCTGTGTGTTCATTGGAAGGAATGATGCTGAAGCTGAAACTCCAGTACTTTGGCCACCACATGCGAAGAGTTGATTCATTGGAAAAGAATCTGATGCTGGGAGGGTTTGGGGGCAGGAGGACAAGGGGACGACAGAGGATGAGATGGCTGGATTGCATCACCGTCTCAATGGACGTGAGTTTGAGTGAACTCCGGGAGTTGATGATGGACAGGGAGGCCTGGTGTGCTGCGATTCATGGGGCCACAAGGAGTCGGACACGACGGGGCGACTGAACTGAAACTGAACTGAAACTGAAGCAGAGGGGTTTCCCGGTTATCTCAGCTGGTAAAGAATCCTCCCGCAATGCAGGAGACCCCAGTTCGATTCCTGCATCGGAAAGATCCCCTGGAGAAGGGAAAGGCTACCCACTTCAGTATTCTGGCCTGGAGAATTCCATGGACTGTATAGCCCATGGGATCGCAAAGACTGGGACACAGCTGAGTGACCTTCACTCACTAAGGATTGCAAGACAGCAGTGACTGTCAAGCAACAAAAGTCTCTTTTTGCATTCTTGTCAGTCCTATGTACATCACAATATTATCATACAAGCAAAGAGGGAGCAAAGCTATCTCTCCCTTGTTTCTTTCCTTCATGTAGATCTGTATAAGATGACAGAGAAAACCAGGATAAAAAGAGGTTAGGGAAGGTGGAGCAATCGGGACAGTAAAATGCATAATCTTAGAACAGTGGTGTCCTTAGGCAGAAGAACTTAATGGATTTAAGTGAGGTTCTGGACAATTAAAGAGACAGAAGACATTTACAAGATAGGCTAAATAACAATTGATTTAAATAAAACATACCAATGATCTAACTCTCAAATCAAGCTGCAACTTGAATTCTTTAAGAGAAAGTAAGACTAAGGAGCAGAGTCTGTTCTCCACTAACATCAACTCTTTACAGCCATTACTGTCATGGGGTCAAAGATGCTGATATATTTTCCCAAGGTCTCAAGTAG
Source organism: Bos indicus (assembly GCF_029378745.1). Lineage (NCBI taxonomy): Eukaryota > Metazoa > Chordata > Mammalia > Artiodactyla > Bovidae > Bos > Bos indicus. The sequence continues at coordinate 49,082,777 of NC_091774.1, read as the reverse complement.
CCCTTCATTTCTTTTTGTCTTCAATACTTTGCCCTCCCATGTCCCCATCAGAGTGAGAGACAGTGAAATAATTTAAGTACACCAATGCAATGAAAATAAATCTTTGTATTGGGCAGAGACCAAATGCTCAATATTCTTCATAATTTTTCCATATTTGGTTTTTGGGCTCTGAGGATGAAAGGACCTTTCCTGGAAATCAGTTAGAAGCACTTAGTGGTATCTGTGGGCCAAGGCATTTGCCACACCAGCCACCACCTTCTGAAAGGCAGCCTGAATTTCTAGGATGAATAACTTGCCAAAGTAATAAGCCAGCACATTTATTAGTAGGTAGCCCAGGAGCTATGTGGAAAACATGAGAAGCAAGGGCATGGTTAGTGCAGGTATCCAGATTCAGTCTCATCCCAAGCTGTGCCCCTAGGATATAAGCACAAAGATGGTTGAAGCGTAGATGTTACTACTGATGTAAAGCCACCCATATCAGCCTGACTTTATATTTTAAAATGTTACTCTCTTTCTACCTTAATCCAGAATTTGTTATCATTTTTATTCTTTTGGATTATTTCAAGAAGTGATACAACATTTTTTCCTTTGAAAGGAACAGATAAGGGGAAAATATTAGATAACAACTTTTAAAGTGAATAGGGAAAGGTTTTTTTTTTTTGCATACTCAAAAAAAGTATAATTTAAAAAAAAAGAAGACATTGCAGAGAACAATAATGAACAAGAGGAAATGATAGTTGTGAGCAAAGAGGTAAAAAGAAACTAAATGATCCTGAAGAGTCAGCCCCTAGTACTGTAATCAGAATATCTATTTTCCATTCTAAACTGTGTTGTGCCATTTGTCCCTCTCACCATGAGAAGAGTCTGGCCAAGAAACAGAAGAACATTGAGGGTCCCATAAACTTATCCTGAAGTACTCAGAATCTACATGCAGCTTATCACAGTGCATCTCACTCAGCACAGTAAAGGTGCCCTTGAGGTCGTTGAGATGTTTTATGCCCTCACCAAAGGAGTCTAGCATCTTCTTGCCATGTGCCTTCACCTTAGGGTTGCTCATAATAGCATCAGCAGAGGACAAGTCCCCAAAGGACTCAAAGAGCTTCTGAGTCCAGGGGTAGACAACCAGCAGCCTAAGGGGTGAAAATAGCACAAGGTTAGAGGCAGTCACCACCTCCTAGAATTTCAGGGGATGACTCTGTCCCCACACTCCCAGCCGTCATTCACTCTCCTTAAACCTACCTTGTAAGCTGAATACCTGCTTGCCTAGGGTTTCAACACCAACTTCATCCAACCTCATCTTGCTCCACAAGAACATGAAAGAAAACTTCTCCTTAAAAGTCAGTTTAACCATAATGTCTGTTTGTATAGTTGCAAGTTGTGTCAGAAGCAAGTATAAGCATCAGGGACCTGCTCTTTCTTTAAGCCCTGCCCAGCTTCCTGCCCTCCCTACTTCTGAAAGCAGATTAGCCCAGGGCATAACACAAGATCATTAGTTTGGGGGAAAGTAAGATGCAGTCTTGTTCCTCAGTTCCCTTCATCTGTGACTGGCTGATCCAGTGTGTCTAGACTCAGAAACTCTGCTCTCACTGTTCTTATCTCCCAAACTGATTTCCTTCATCAGTTGCTTCTACAAATTTATCCCCAGTATTATTTATATGTCAATATTTTAGTATGATATTGAGAGAGTCATTTCCTAGGCAGGTTGATAGGGAGTCTAGGGGTCCCCAAAGAGAGAGGGGTCTGGAATTCTCAAGGAGGAAAAAAGGACAAACTTTTTTTCTTTCTCCACATTCCTTAGGATTATATACCAATAATGTATCCTGCCTAAGGACAGTCTTTGGATTCAACCTTCTGTTATTTTAAAAAGTTAATTATGGGAGTATACCTGGTCTTTACAAGGATGTATCTTGCCTGAGGACAGTGTTATCTTAAAATGTAAATTATGGGAGTAGGTCGGAGGAGGTCTTTACAACCTCCAGACATTCTTTGGATTATATAACCTCATTATTAACACTAGCAAGGGGGTACTCTTTCTGCCCCCTTCTGATGCCTATGTCAGAAGCTTTCTCTATCTCCTTTATACTTTAATAAAACTTTACTACACAAAAGCTCTGAGCGATCAAGCCTCGTCTCTGGCCCCGGATTGAATTCTTCTCCTCCGGGGGCCAAGAATCCCGGTGTATTCGCGTGATTCAACAACAACCTTTCAATATTGTACAATGTGTCTCTTACAATTTAAATCTATGAATTATAGTTTAAACCTATGAATTACAGAATTACTTACATAAAGTAAGATGTAGAAAGCAAAAATTTTATCAAGCAGTTTCTAGAGGGAGCTACACTTTGTTTCTAGAGATATTTGTAAGAGGTTGGAATCAATAACTATTTTGTCATAGATTTAACTTGCTTTCTTTCTTGTATAGATACTTTGGGTCACAAAATTCTATTTTTCTCCATCCTTTATTTGAAATAAATGTCCATTAAGTAAGTGAAAAAGAAGAAATAATGTCTTTCTACCAACTACTGAAGTAGACTTAATGGATTTTATAGGGAAAAATTAAATGAGAAATAAAGAAAAATACAACTATGATATGACTATAGAGAGAATGTAGAGGAATTACAAACAAGATTTATCTTATTCAGCCTGATAAAGTCTGAGAGGGTTTCTGGGAAAACAAAAAGTGAAGAAATTTCTATAGTGTTGTCCTCAGGGGAAAAAAAAAAAAAAAGGTGGATTGGACCCAGGAATGAAGATTAAAAGTAAATGTCACTGTCCTCAATTCAAAATAATACTACAATTATATACAAATATATTCCAGTGTAGCTGGAAGGAAGGAAGGAAGAGAGGGAGGAGGAGGGAAGGATGGAAGAAGGGAAGGAGGATCTAAGAGAAGAGAAAATAATGGAATGAAAGGGAAGGGGAAGGGAAATAACATAAAGAAGAGACTGACAATTTCAAAGTATTGCAAGGCTGTAGATAAACAAAAAATTTTATACTTTGCTAGTGATAAAGTGTGGCAGCTGTGAAGCTCTGGAGCTGTGCCTGCTTGACACTGCTTGTGGAACGACTGTGAGGACATACGTCACATCCAAGGGCAAAGGAGAAGCCCCAGCAAGACTGTAGGAGGGGTGAAATCACATTTAGAATCAACCCCATACCCGCCAGAGATGCTCAGAGGACTCAAACATACCTTGTGTGCACCAAGACCCAGATTCCCCATAGAGACTGAGACAGAACTGTGTTTGAGCATCTCCTGTGGACATACTGGTCAGCAGCAGACTGCTACAGGGGCAGGGGCTCTGGGTGCTGTAGACCTGGCTATGGCATAGCCCTTTTGGAGGAGGTCAACATTAACCCCACCATAGAACCACCATAACTTACATAGGACTGGGGAAAGATTCTTGGAGGGCATTAAAAAAAAATGCACCAGGACCCAGTAGAAAGGAGCAGTGACCCCACAAGAGACTGCCCCAGACTCGCAGTGAGTGTCCCGGAGTCTCCAGAGGAGGTGTGGGTCATTGGTGGCCTGCTGCAGGGTTTGTGGGCACTGAGTGTAGTAGTGTGTGCAGGGGACATTTTGAAGGAGGTCGCCATTATCTTCATTGAGGTCGCCATTCATGGATGTCGCCAAACCTCCACCATAGTTTGGGCTCAGGTCAAATAACAGGAAGAGAACATTGCCCCGCCCATCAACAGAAAATTGGATTAAAGGTTTACTGAACATGGCTGAGAGGAGTTATTCCATGTTCAAGGTCAGGAGGGGCAACCGTGAGGAGATACCCCTCATCCAAAGAAAGGAGCAGAGGCTGCACTTTGCTGGGCAGGTCATGGTGGAGAGGTCTGACAGAATGTGGTCCACTGGAGAAGGGAATGGCAAACCACTTCAGTATTCTTGCCTTGAGAACCCTATGAACAGTATGAAAAGGCAAAATGATAGGATACTGAAAGAGGAAATCCCCAGGTCTGTAGGTGCCCAATATGCTACTGGAGATCAGTGGAGAAATAACTCCAGAAAGAATGAAAGGATGGAGACAAAGCAAAAACAATGCCCAGTTGTGGGTGTGACTGGTGATAGAAGCAAGGTCCGATGCCATAAAGAGCAATATTGCTTGGGAACCTGGAATGTTAGGTCCATGAGTCAGGCGCAAATAGGAAGTGGTCAGATAGGAGATGGCAAGAGTGAATTTCAACATTCTAGGAATCAGAGAACTAAAATGGCCTGGAATGGGTGAATTTAACTCAGGTGACCATTATATCTACTACTGTGGGCAAGAATCCCTTAAAAGAAATGGAGTAGCCATCATGGTCAACAAAAGAGTCCAAAATTCAGTACTTGGATGCAATCTCAAAAATGACAGAATTACCTCTGTTCGTTTCCAAGGCAAACCACTCAATATCACAGTAATCCAAGTCTATGCCCCAACCAGTAACACTGAAGAAGCTGAAGTTGAATGGTTCTATGAAGACTTACAAGACCTTTTAGAACTAACACCCAAAAAAGATGTCCTTTTCATTATAGGGGACTGGAATGCAAAAGTAGGAAGTCAAGAAACACCTGGGGTAACAGGCAAATTTGGCCTTGGAATACAGAATGAAGCAGGGCAAAGGCTAATAGAGTTCTGTGACAAGAATGCACTGGTCATAGCAAACACCCCCCTTCCAACAACACAAGAGAAGACTCTACACATGGACATTACCAGATGGTCAATATTGAAATCAGATTGATTATATTTTTTGAACTCAAACATGGAAGCCCTATACAGTCAACAAAAACAAGACAGGGAGCTGATTGTGGCACAGATCATGAACTCCTTATTGGCAAATTCAAACTTAAATTGAAGAAAGTAGGGAAATCACTAGACGATTCAGGTATGACCTACATTAAATCCCATATGATTATACAGTGGAAGTGAGAAATAGATTTAAGGGACTAGATTTGATAGAGTGCCTGATGAACTATGGATGGAGACAGGGTGATATTGTACAGGAGACAGGGATCAAGACCACCCCCATGGAAAAGAAATGCAAAAAAGCAAAATGGCTGTCTGAGGAGGCCTTACAAATAGCTGTGGAAAGAAGAAAAGCAAAAAGCAAAGGAAAAAAGAAAGATATAAGCATCTGAATGCAGAGTTCCAAAGAATAGCAAGGAGAGATAAGAAAGCCTTCCTCAGCCATCAATGCAAAGAAATAGAGGAAAACAACAGAATGGTAAAGACTAGAGATCTCTTCAAGAAAATTAGAGATACCAAGGGAACATTTCATGCAAAGATGGGCTTGATAAAGGACAGAAATGGTATGAACCTAACAGAAGCAGAAGATATTAAGAAGAGGTGGCCAGAATACACAGAAGAACTGTACAAAAAAGATCTTTATGACCAAGATAATCATGATGGTGTGATCACTCACCTAGAGCCAAACATCCTGGAATGTGAAGTCAAGTGGGCCTTAGAAAGCATCACTACAAACAAAGCTAGTGGAGGTGATGGAATTCCAGTTCAGCTGTTTCAAATCCTGGAAGATGATGCTGTGAAAGTGCTGCACTCAATATGCCAGCAAATGTGGAAAACTCAGCAGTGACCACAGAACTGGAAGATGTTAGTTTTCATTCCAATCCCAAAGAAAGGCAATGCCAAAGAATGCTCAAACTACTGCATAATTGCACTCATCTCACACACTAGTAAAGTAATGCTCAAAATTCTCCAAGCCAGCCTTTGACAGCACATGACCCATGAACTTCCAGATGTTCAAGCTGTATTTAGAAAAGGCAGGGGAACCAGAGATCAAATTGCCAACATCCGCTGGATCTTCATAAAAGGCAAAGAGTTCAAAAAAGCATCTATGTCTGCTTTATTGACTATGTCAAAGCCTTTGACTGTGTGGATCACAACAAACTGGATAATTCTAAAGAAGATAAGAATACCAGATCACCTGACCTGCCTCTTGAGAGACCTGTATGCAGGTCAAGAAGCAACAGTTAGAACTGGACATGGAACAATAGACTGATTCCAAATAAGGAAAGGAGTACGTCAAGGCTGTATATTGCCACCCTGCTTATTTAACTTCTATGCAGAGTACACCATGAGAAATGCTGGACTGGATGAAGCACAAGCTGGAATCGAGATTGCCAGAAGAAATATCAATAACCTCAGATGTGCAGATGACACCACCCTTATGGCAGAAAGCAAAGAGGAACTAAAGAGCCTCTTGATGACAGTGAAAAAGAGGAGTGAAAAAGTTGGCTTAAAACTCAATATTAAGAAAACCAAAATCATGGAATCTGGTCCCATCACTTCATGGCAAATAGATGGAGAAACAGTAAAAACTGTGACAGATTTTATTTTGGGGGGCTCCAAAATCACTCCTGATGGTGACTGCAGCCATCAAATTGAAAGATGCTTATTCCTTGGAAGAAAAGCTATGACCAACCTAGACAGCGTATTAAAAAGCAAAGACATTACCTTGCCAACAAAGGTCCCTCTAGTCAAAGCTATGGTTTTTCTGACTCTTTGCAACCCCATGGACTGCAGCCTGTCAGGCCCCTCTGTCCATGGGATTCTCCAGGCAAGAACACTAGAGTGGGTTGCCATTTCCTTCTCATCTGGACCCTCTAGCAGGTTCTATAATTTTATACTACCCCACCGTTATTAATTTATCTTCTTTGAATTGGATATGACATGATGGATCTTGAATTTGTCATTTTTCCTCATAAATGGCCTTTATCTCTACCAAAGGCTTGATAGAATTAAAAATGTGTTCCAGGTTGCAGAGCTCCCAAGTAATATAGCATTAGTACCATGGCATGGCAAACCCTTCAGTATCTTTGCCCAAAGAATCCCATGGACAGGTTATGTAACCTGGCAGGTTACAGTCCATGGGGTGGCAAAGAGTCAGACATGACTGAAGGGACTAAGCATGCCCCATTGAAGATGCAAAGAAAAAATTGAGAGCAGAGTGCTTGACTGGGTGTCTAAAATACCATCTTCATTGCACTTATCAGATCAGATCAGATCAGTCGCTCAGTCGTTTCCGACTCTTTGCGACCCCATGAATCGCAGCACACCAGGCCTCCCTGTCCATCACCAACTCCCGGAGTTCACTGAGACTCACGTCCATCGAGTCAGTGATGCCATCCAGCCATCTCATCCTCTGTCGTCCCCTTCTCCTCTTGCCCCCAATCCCTCCCAGCATCACAGTCTTTTCCAATGAGTCAACTCTTCGCATGAAGTTGCCAAAGTACTGGAGTTTCAGCTTTAGCATCATTCCTTCCAGAGAAATCCCAGGACTGATCTCCATTGCACTTATAGCTGCTAAAAGTATGACTCATATTAAATAAAAGTAGTCCAGAAAGAGCTCTATCCAGCATTTATACAAATAACAGACTATACAGGTCCCTTACTTTGTGTCCTAACAGCTCACTATTAACAATCATTTTGCATCTCTCAGGAGTAACTCCATTTCTTTCCTTTTTCTAAAGACCTTCCCTGTTTCAGGAGTCTAACTCCCCCTCCTAGGATTAACTACCCACTGAAGTCACTTTTACAGAATCTTATTAGGGTTCCTTCTATAACCTCCCCAAACTGTCAACCTCCAATATTCCCAGTTCCAATAGTAAAGCTTTTTTTTTTTTTTTTTTTTGGCTGAATCAACTTAGAAAAGATAAAAACAAAGAGAAAATACAAAGATATTCATTATAGACCCTGACTTTAATTTCATTTGTATTATATTGGAGTTATGTCTGGAATTAGAGCTCTCTCGCTCTGTCTTCAGGAGATGAACTGCTGGGACACTGGGCCTTCAGAGAGGCAAAAACATGGTTGGCCAGGCATCTAGTGGTACTTGTGGGTCAGAGCATTAGCCACAGCATTTGTCAGCTTTTGCCAGGCAGCCTGCATCTGTGGGGTAAATTCCTTGCTGAAGTGGGTTGCCAAGACAATCAATATCATGTTGCCTAGGAGCTGGGAATAAAAAGAAGATAGTACATAATGAAGAGAAGGTCTCAGGCTGCCCTTCCAGTAAATAGATGCCACATCCATTTCCTTCTTCATAAGAGGTTGAGCGACTTTCATGGCCATGTTCCCACAAAAGTGCATCATTATAGATCTGGCATTGGCTTCAGTGACTCCCAGTCTGAACCCCCACTGTGTTATATCATTCTCCCATTTTCTCTGTCAACTTCCAACCCCAGAGCATTGCTATGGGTACCTTCTCTCCTTTTTTTTTTTAAATAAAATTATAGTGCTGAAAGGGGACTTCATATGCATATTGTATCTTCAGATATTACATACATTCAGATTGTTTGGACATCCATTTGACAAGGAATCCAGCACCTTGTATACAAAAACATTTCATCTTTGCTAGAGATGAGTGAAGGAGGCACAAATTGTGAAAAGTTGCTCTTATTTTGCCCTGTTTAGTTCTGGTTCAAAACTCAAAAATCATAAAGAAATGTATTCATCAATTTTCATAGAAAATTTCAGTTTCAAGGCAAGATATTCTTCTGCACTGCTCAGTTTGTATTCTCCAGGCCAAAACATACAGCTCAAGTTTGTTTAGTTTTCTTCACAACATGTTTTCTTTTTTCAGAGTTATCAGATGACCAGTGACCTCCACTAGCCATAGAATAATTACTTGGTCTTATCTTTGACCTCTGGAACAACCTATCAAAATCAAGCCTTTCTCTGAAATATTACCTCCAAAAAATATATTTCTATAGCATAAGACTTGAGTCAGTGTTCTCATTATAACCACAGCACAGAAACCTGGATGAAAGCACAAAGCACAGGCTTGCCCAGAACTCACCCTGAAGTTCTCGGGATCCACGTGCAACTTGTCACAGTGCAGCTCACTTAGATCTGCAAAGGTGCCCTTGAGGTCATCCATGTGCTTAATGGCATTTCCAAAGGAGTTCAGCACTTTCCTGCCGTGGACCTTGACCTTGGGGTTGCCCATTATTGCAGACTCAGAGTATAAGTTACCAAAACTGTCAAAGAACCTCTGGGTCCATGGGCAGACGATCAGGAGCCTATGGGATGATTATAGTCACAGAACAGATGAGAAGTCAGAGTATGTAAGAAACCTAACCAGTCCCTCTTTTATGGAACAATTTCAGCCTTTCTACATCCTCTCCTACCTGTGTCCAGTGCTTACCTTGCCAGGCTCTCACCGCCGACCACCTCCACATTCACTTTGGCCCACAGACTAGCAACAGCAGCCTTCTCCTCAGTAGTAAAATGCACCATGGTGTCTGGGAGCTTACTGGTGATCCTAATGGGCCAGAAGCAAGTCTGTGCTGCCTCTTCACTATGTGGCCTTTTATTCCTCATCTCCTGTCCCAAGGTCCTTCCTTCCCCCAATAAAATGAGACTATTGGTCAAAGGTAGGGGGCCACCACCAGGGGTGGGACTTGGGCAAGGGTGGGTCAGCAAGATGGACATTTGTGTCTCTGATAGTGTTACCGGCTCTATCAGGGATACTCCGCTGTTTTCCCCCCTACCCTCTACTGTGCAATTCATATCTCAAGCTCCCCACCACGGCTCCTGAAGTGACCAGCAGGCTGACCATGAAGCATAGCTAGAGTTAGGAAGAGCAACATTTAGAATTCTGTTGAGCACTGTGTCAGGTGTTTATAAGACACTGTTCTGCTGTTCAGCCAGGGTATATTAATAGATGAAGCCACAGCTCTTCTTGGGTTACCAACGCTTCTAAAGCTTATATGGGCTCATACTTTTATAATTCTCATAAACAAGCAAAAATGATCCCAATCCAGCATCAATTTAGAAACAAGATAGGTAAGAACTCGGTAATTTAGAGAATTGAACATCACCCCTTTGTTACTGAGTTCTATCAGTAATATGTGTACTTGTCTGAATAATTTTTTTTCACTCTGATTATATGGAAAGTGTCTCTAGCCAGGACATGTATCTATGCATTCATATAGAGAATACATTATTAAATGTTGGGGAATAGGTGCTTCTATGTTTAATGAAGAGAGTATATGAATTCCTCTTGGCAATGGTACTGGATGAACTGAGTTGTCTCATGTGCTGGGTCCACACTCCTGGCCGAGTGTGACTTTTCTTCATATCTAATCAGTCAGAGGCAATCATCAATGACAGTACTCCACACACCACTGCCACTGTGATCTAAGGTACTTTGTTCTCATGCATCCAAATAAGCATTTACAAGATTGTCAAAGGCACATTTCTAGTGGGAGAGGGAATGATTCATTTTATTTCAGAATTTATTGCTCCCACATTTTGACCTCCAGAAAGCTGGTTTGTTTCTCCCTGAGATCACTCTTACAAGTATATGTATATATAATAAGAAAATAATTTTCATGTGTATTTACAGAGGGACTCTAAAATTTAGAGTTCAACCCAATATATTATATTAATAGCAAAATTTCTACTATTAGAAAATAAATCCTATTTGATATAGTCAGACACTTTTATGGATTCAGCCTTGAAAAGACTTAAATGTAAAATGTGGATAAAAATTTCTGTTTCTGGAAGCTTGTTTACCATGACAGAGTGGATAATCTGTGAGCACTGTTTTATGTGAGCACTTTGGTACAGAGATTAATTTGGATTAATCTCAAAAGAATTTGCTTCAAGAAAATAAGTCAGAGAAATAAAAGAAAAAAGCGGAAACTATGACCACAGCCAGGAACCTCACTTACACTCAGCTGGGGTCTGGCCTGCAGGGTTGGATCTGGGTACTTTCTATCTCTAGCTCTGATGTCCATCTTCATCAGAGTATGTGCCCCTGCAAGGCCCCAGACTCAGGGACTTCTGCAGCTCTGAATGTTGGGGAATACTTCCATCCTTTCAGCAAAGCAGGCAATGATTCTTGAAGTTACCTCTAACTCCTGATTTTCTCTCTCACTTTTTTAGACAGTCCCTCTCTCTGAGCAGTTTACAATGGTCTCTCCTTCTTGAAATGCTGTAGCTAGCCTGCTCACATAGGTCTCCTCATGGCAACAATTAATTTAAAATTCCCTCCCTGGTGGTCTGGTGGCTAAGATTCTGAACAACCAATGCAGGGCCCCAGGTTCCAACCCTGGTCAGGCAACTAGATCCCACATACCACATTTAAAGATCCTGCATGGTGCAAAGATTAAAGACCCTGCATGGTGCAAAGACTGAAGATCCTGCACGGTGCAAAGATTGAAGATCCTGCCTGCCACAGCTAAGACGTGGCACAACCAAATAAATAAATACAAATAAATATTTAAAAGAAAAAAAAAAAAAACAGTCCTGAAAAAAAAAAAAAAAATTAACCTTCTCAGGCAGCTCTCTTAACTTTAAGCAGATAGTTCTTTAGTAAAGCCCATGGGCAGTTCTTTGGAGTTGACTTTGAAAAGAGGTATCCCCTGCTCTGACCTCCAACCTCTCCCATCCCGAGTCTCTCTTTACAAGGGCTGGGACAAGCCAGCTGCTTTTAGAAAATATGTTCTTAGAATGGAATGACATCCTTGCCTGGACATTGCCATCTTCAGACCTGGGCTAATTTTCCTGTAAAGAATCTCCACTTAGGTACTCTACCTCAGAACCTTTGCCTTCACTGAAGTCTTTTTTCAGACCCACTTAAGTGTGTGGTCCTGAGGAGCTCTTGTCCCCTGATACCCTTCCCCTCCCACCTGAATGCCTCTATATCTTTAACTGGAAAAACTCACGTGTATATATTTCTCCCAAGTGTATGTCCCAACCACATCCCTTAGGTGCTCTGTTTTTAATTTTCCTGCAGAAATTTCTACTTCATGCAAAATCTGAATGGTGACCCCCCAAAATACAGCTCGACATAGAATTTCTAATGTTTCCAAATATGTAAAAGCACATGAGAAAAGCAGACCTGAGGACAAATACTCTGAGAAGAGCTCTTAGCAGAGCATTACTGCTACTGCTATTCTTGTTGTTGTTGTTATTATTATTATTATTAGAACAATAAAACTTTTCCTTGGTGACACTCTATTACTGGGCAGGACCCTCAGTGATACTTGAGGGCCAGGGTGTTCACCAGTCCAGTCACCGTCGTCTTCAAGGCAGCCCACACTGGGAGGGTTAATTCTGTATCAAAATGGCTTGCCAGACAATCACTAGCACAATTTCCAGGAGCTGTAGAGGTGAAGAGAGATAACAGATGTGCACAGTGAGCAGAGAGTTCTGGGCTGGCCTCTCTGCTCCCATTTTGAACTGAGTGATATCAACTTCCTGCAAAGCCTGGGGCCTTGCCTTGTCTCTAAGCACAGCTAGTTTGTTCCCCTTGCTAGACTAGGGCTTGACCATGATTTCCCTCCTATATTCCTAGCACGAGCAACTTCACCTTTTGCAAGCATAAAAATAAACACTCATAGCTTTATTATTGTACTCACTCCAGCATACATGTTCTAGCTGTTTTCCTCCCCCAGAGACACTTCATCCCACTTCTGGATTTATAGGATGCAAACTTGAAATGGCTGTCTAGAAACAGTTCTGTACAAATGCTCAGCCAATGTATGAGTGTGCTGTATGCTTAGTCAGTCATGTCTGATCTCATGGACTGCAGTCTGCCAGGCTCCTCCCTCCATGGGGATTCTCCAGGCAAGAATACTGAAGTGGGTTGCCAGGCCATCCTTCAACGGGAGCTTCCCAACCCAGGGATGGAACCCAGGTCTCCCACATTGAGGGCGGATTTTTTACCATCTGAGCTACCAGGGAAGCCCTAATGTATAAATAGCCTTAGCAATATATTTGTGATCTCTAAGTTCTTTCCTTTATACAGAACCAGCATATGTTGTATAGACATTTCTCCTTGGCAAGTTTTTTTTCTGCCTCCAGGAGAGGAAAAGTGAAAAATAACAAAGGCACAGTTCCTTTCATACAATTATACTTTCCAGTAGACACTTTCCTCATCCCTATATAGGTTTCTTCTAAAAGGAAACAAAGTCCAAACAAACCCCTCTGGCCTTCTGAAAGCAGTCTTTAGTCCCTATTGCGTTACCTCTTGGTCTTAGTTCAGTCTTCCGGAGTTTCTTTCCTTTCAACCGCAATACTGCCAAACGTTTCACCTCCCACAGCTATCCTTGTTTCCTTACCATCCCTCTGTCTTTGGACTCATCTCTTCTCTTTCCTCTAAACCTGTCTTGCTGATTTCTCAATTCCAGGCTTTGAATTTTCCATTTCCTCACAAAATGACCTTTTATTTCCACTGAAGCTCAATTTCAATAATGATAATATTTGAAATTATCATTTGATATATGATATCAAATATCATATAGCTTCAGTTTCAATTGAAGCTCAGTTTCAATAATGATAACTATCCTTATAGCTAAATTTTTTTAAAAAGCATTATTATTGGAGACAAAAGATAACATATATTTATGAATACATATACACATATAGTGCAGATAGATAGAGCTTATAGATAACATAAATACTACTGCTAAAAGATAGAAGTTATAGATGCAGTCAATTATTTTTAGAGGAAGAGATAAAGAGAGCTTATGTTCCAATTAGTGAACTAAAGATGTGAGATATATTAATGTATTTAATTCTCTAAAAAATAAACTTAGATAAACATGATCGGTGAATGAGAGCTTAAGGTATTAAGTGATGCATCTCAAATTGCAGAGCTAGCAGGATGCTCAAATTCAAACCAAAGCAGCAGGTTCTAAGGTCTTAGAGCTGGCTCCCCATTAGTACAAATGACAACACAGGGGAAAGGCCAGGCAAGGGTCCTTGATTGTACTCTGAGAAACACATTCCATCTCGGAACAGCTGATCAAACATTATGTTTTTTACATTAAATAAAATTATAATGTTTTTTCAAACTTTCATTCCCATGGATCCTTAAATGTACATTCAATAACTATTTGTTGCATGACTTTGTGTTATAATTGTTCTATGTACTGGAGATTTAAGATAGACAAAGAATCTAATTTGCGGGTGGAAGATACAGAAAATGAATAAGTAAACCCATCAACAAATAATTTCAGCTATTATCATTTGTTATGAAGGAAATTAATATCTGGACATAATGAGCTGCTGCTGCTGCTAAGTTGCATCAGTTGTGTCCAACTCTGTGAAACCCCAGAGATGGCAGCCCACCAGGCTCCCCCATCCCTGGAATTCTCCAGCCAAGAACACTGGAGTGGGTTGCCATTTCCTTCTCCAATGCATGAAAGTGAAAAGTGAAACTGAAGTCACTCAGTTGTGTCCAACTCTTAGCGACCCCATGGACTGCAGCCCACCAGGCTCCTCCATCCATGGGATTTTCCAGGCAAGAGTATTGAAGTGGGTCGCCAGTGCCTTCTCCAGGACATAATGAGAGAGGGACACAATCACATCAGAAAAATGTCTAAGAAGGTCATAGTTGAGGCAGCCCAGAATGAAAAGAAGGAATCTGTCAGTTGAGAGTATTAAGATAGAGGTCCTGAAAGTTGAGATAGTGGCACAAATCTCTAAGTAAAGTAAAACAAACATCTGTTATGCTAGAGATATGAGTGATGGGCTGGTTGATATGTAAATAGTAAAAGTGAGAATGGCAGAAAATACTGTTGTAGAGAAAGCATAAACCTAATAACTTAGAACTTCTCCTCAGTGATAGGGAATAAGAAGTCATTATAGGATTTTAAACCTGGTAATGACAATCTCTAAACCCTCTGGCTCTTAGTTAGGTTAATATTCCCAGATAATTGTGTTATCACATTATTTTTCTCAGCTGACTTTTATGGTCTATCAACAATAATTAGACACCTTTTCATCTATTAAAAAATTGAGCCCTCTAGACCTGAATATATGCATATGTGTGTGTGTGTGTGTGTGTGTGTAAATTGTGTTTTTGTTTTCAGTTCAATTGTCCTGAACTGGAAAAATCCAGATCTAAACCTAGATCATTAAGGGAAGAAGAATATATCTTGTTTGCTCCTTCACCATCATCATGCCTGCTGCTGCTGCTGCTAAGTCTCTTCAGTCGTGTCCGACTCTGTGCGACCCCATAGACGGCAGCCCACCAGGCTCCCCCATCCTTGGGATTCTCCAGGCGAGAACACTGGAGTGGATTGCCATTTCCTTCTCCAATGCATGAAAGTGAAAAGTGAAAGTGATATTCAGAGTAAGAATAATAGTTGAGAGGCAAGAAGGATGAAAAAGAGATCGACTGGTTTAAAAAAGTACTTTGCTCTCATTTGTTGACTGACTGGATGAGAAGGTTTCATGCCACAGAGAGCCTTTCTTTACTCTATTTAGGGGCATATTAAGAGGCAGTGGGGGACTTTCTTAGTGGTCCTATGGATAGAAATTCTCCTTACAATGCAGGGGACATGGATTTAATCTCTAGTTGGGCAACAAGGATCCCACCCAGAGACGTAACTACTGAGCTCAAATGATGCAACAAAGATCTCCCAACCATTACTAAGATCCAATGCACTCAAATAAACAAATAGGTAAGGGAGCACAGACAGACCAGTGTGTTGACAGTCTGCAAAAATGTAATCACTGGTCTTTTAGCCACATTGTGAAGACAAAAGGCCAAATTCGAAAGTAATTCACAGGACATATTGACTCATTTGAAAAGACCCGGATGCCAGGAAAGATTGAAGGCAAGAGGAGAAGGGGACCACAGAGGATGAGATGGTCAGATGGCATCACCGACTCAATGCACATGAGTAAGTAAACTCCAGGACTTGGTGATGAACAGGGAGTCCTGGCATGCTGCAGTCCATGGGGTCGCAAAGAGGCAGACACAACTGAGCAACTGAACTGAACTGAACTGACTGTAGTTAATGTATGGAAATAATGAAATGAATGCCTCATACAGTTAAATTTGCCAGTCCTCAAGAGGATAGTTTAACTCAAAGCCTGGAGCTCATGATTCCCTGAGCAATCTGGCAGTGACATTCTCAAGAATAATTCAGTTAATGCTTCTCTTATATGACGTCTCCAGGTCATTGCAGGCCTCTTCTTGGTAGAGCCAGGCTGTGAGTTTTCTCAACTGCTGCCACCCCCTTCCTTCTCATCCACCCCAGTCAATCAGAAAATATGTCCTATTCACTCTCCCCTTCTTCATCCTTCACTTTTTGCAGACCTCCTTGATCTTTCAGGGCTTCCCCAGAGGTCAGCGGTAAAGAATCTGCCTGCCAAGAAGGAGATGCAAGTTCCATCAGTGGATCAGGAAGATCTTCTGGAGAGGAAATGGCAACGAGCTCCAGCATTCTTGCCAGGAAAATCCCATGGATAGAAGAGCCTAGTGGGCTATAGTCCAAACAGTCACAAAAAGTCAGACACAAATAAACACACCGCTCTTCTTGGATTGAGTCCATTATATCTCTTCTCCTCAATTAGCATCCATGTCTAGTCTGCAATTTTCAATTCATTTTGTGTGAATTAAGCAGATTATTTGCCTCTCCAAATCCTACTCCTTGAGTCATTTAAAGTTAAGAATATTTATTGCTTACTCTTACTACTATCAAGGTAATAACATATTTTTATCTTCAAAACCTTATATTATCTAGTCTTTCCTAATCCTCCACCTATGTCTTACTTTCTCTTCCACCTCCAGAGAGCCATTTTCATGCACATTGCCAAGTTCTGGCTGGCTAATTTTAAACTATGAGACTTAGTTATTATCTTATCTCCTACACGAAGTCTTGGTCATCCCCCTGTTTGTCCGAATTCATACACTACCCTAGCTCTAATTTTACTTTAGTACACATTACATTCAATGAGAATATGATGTACAATGATTTCAAGTGTCTTAGCCTTGGCTTTGTAAGGAGACAGTGGAATCCTTCAGAAAAGGGTAAGCTATTGCTGGTTCATGGAGATTTTTTGAAAATTCTCAGCCACCCTTCAATTGATCTTCTTATCTCCAATTCAGTCTCATAAGATATATGATAACTTAGTTGACTCAAAATGTATGTTGGAGCAAACTGAAAAAGTAACCTGAGTCTAGATGATAAATCCCTACAAAGCTTTTGTTTTTTCCTGCAAACTCTGTGGCATGCACTATAAATCTATTTTGTTTTCTCTCAGACACCACTTAGTACATCTGCCTTCCTGCTACAGGAAGTTTTTGCCCCACTGCCCTGTGGCAGTCAGACCGCAACCACTAAAATAAACATTTTCAACCACAGAAAACTTCTTTCTCCACCTTAACTTTCTCCCAATAACCCTAAATCCTACCAGAATGTCTGTCTTCCACTGATGAGTTTCCCAATGCTTCTCAAAGGACTGTTACTTCTTCCTATGTCTCTCGCCATCCTTCAGCTAATGAACTGTTTCTCCTTTAGCACAAGATGAAATGATAGAGAAGATACAATGTTAATTTTTGATCCCTGAATAGAATGTACTTTATTAGACAGAAGCTGGGCTCTCAAGGTCAAACCCCAGTCCCCAAGGGCAGAAGGAAGGCACTGGGGACACAATATGGTGAATTGAAAAGAGGATTCAGTGGTATTTGTGGGCCAGAGCAGTGGCAACACCAGAAGCAACACCAGCTTCTGCCAGGCAGCCTGCATGTCAGGGGTGAATTCTCTGCCAGAGTGAGTAGCCAGAACAATGACAATCACATCGCCCAGGAGCTATTGGATGAGAGACAGAATGACAATTATGTATGCCAAGTAGAAGTTTCCTAAAAGAGTTGCAGAAAATAATGGCTTAGTACCTACACTCACTCCCAAGTCCACATATTAAACTGCTCCATAAGTTGTACCTATACAATAAACTTGTATGAGCTTGTCCTTCAATTTAATTTAAATTCTATGAGCCCTCCATTCAATATTTTTCTACCTACAGGCCCTGCCTCTCTCCTATTTCACTATTTTTATTTGCCTCTCTCCCTCCCTCTAATTTTTATATTCATAGGATTTCAGGGTTTCATAGGTTCCTAGAATGAGTTTAGTAAAGCCTCCAACCAATGCAGCAATATGCCTCCACTTAGTCACAATACTGTGGGTAATTTAATAGAGAATTGATCTATTTTTCTTTGAGATGAATGGTCTAAAAATTATTCTCCCAAATATTTTCCTAACTTCAGTCATCAAGAATCACATAAGATACTTCTCCTTCCTTGAGATTGGACTTCATCTATCAAAAGTCAGATTTTATTTCTCCTTGAGCAAATATGCTACTCTTTGATATTTTCTGGGGGTAAATACATCCAGTTCTGACAGAAGTTTCTGAAAATTTTTAAACAAACTTAAGGCTGTTCACTGTGACACTAATGGTAAAGAACCTGCCTGCCAATGCAGGAGATGTAAGAAATACAGATTTGATCCCTGGGTTGGGAAGATCCCCTAGAAAAAGAAATGGCAACACATTTCTGTATTCTTGCCTGGAGAATCCCACGGACAGAGGAGCCTGGTGGGTTACAGCCATGGGGTCACAAAGAATCTGACAGCTGAAGCAACTTAGCATGCATGCACAGTAAGGCTGCTCATAGCTCTTTATGTCACTAGTCCCGAATCAAGGTGGGTTCGGTATGCCCACTTGAAGTCTGTCCTCCTAACACCTAGTTTGATCTACGATTTCTGAGATCTTTGCTAGTCTTTCCAATCAAACACTCAACTTCCATTATTACTGCAAAGTAAAAAGCCACAGGGAACACACGAACACTTCCTAAACTCACCCTGAAGTTCTCAGGATCCCCGTGCAACTTGTCACAGTGTAACTCACTTAGCTTAGCAAAGGCACCTTTGAGGTTGTCCAAATTCTTCATAGCTTCTCCAAAGGAGGTCAGCACCTTCTTGCCGTGGGCCTTGACCTTGGGGTTTCCCATTATGGCAGAGGCAGAAGACAGGTTGCCAAAGCTGTCAAAGAATCTCTGGGCCCAGGGGTAGAAGACCAGTAGCCTACGATATGGAAATAGCAGATGGAAAATCAGTGACTTGAAAATTTTTTCAGAATTTGCTGATCAATTTGCCAGGCTCATATTCACCATTGTCCCCCATGAAGGCCACTTCCTACCTGCCCAGAGCCTCGCCTCCAGCCTCTTCCATATTCATTTTGCCCCACAGGTCAGTGATAGCAGCCTTCTCCTCGCCAGTAAAATGCACCATGATGTCAAGTCGTGGAGCTTACAGGTGATCACAGAAGCATCAAAAGCAAGTCTGTGCTGCTGTTGGATGCTGTTGCCTTTATTCTTTACTGCTGAACTTCTGCCCCCTTGCTCCTGCTTGTCCTTTCAGTCATTGGTCAAGGTTAGGCTGTGTCCCTCAGGCATGGAGTAAGAACAGCTGATGGTCAGCAAGGAAGATGTATATTGAGTGTATGATAACGTGTTGGTTCCTGAGACACCTTCCTTTGTTATGTCCTCCTCCATATTTTCCACTCACTCCCCATTTTCGCTCTCAGCTCTTCCCATGTCATCCTCCACGATGGCATCCATATCTCCCATTCTCCTTCTCTCAGAATGACTCATGGAGTGTAGCTAAGCACCAGACAAGGAAGGAGTTCTATTCAAACTATTTTAGTATTGGTTAAAGATGGTGAGATGGTGACAAAGACAAAAACATGCTCAAGATAAAAAATACAATCATAGACAAGAAACTCAAATCAGTTCTAGCTCTCTTGAGGAGTGAATTATAAACAAGCTCTGGATTTTAGTTTTCCAAGGGAGAATAAAAAAAAAAAAAACAACAACAACAACACATATTTATGGTTACTTCAGGAAGCTGAGTTGAAATGCAAGGAATCTACAATAGAACTAAGAGCTCAATCCCAAATTAAAATATCCAAAGGTTATTTCATAGAGAGAACAGGCAGAATAAGCTTACATCCTGTGCTTCCAGGGAACTCTGTTAATTGCTCTGTGACAACAAGAGAAATTGTCCACTCTGGAGATATTGCCCTGAGTTTTCTTCTTGATTTTCTCTTCTTATTGATACCAGTGAGGCAGCTAAGAAGTCTGAAATTATTTAATACTAGGATTTGTGATCACAATGAGGAATAAATGAATTGATATGAGAGGCTAGGTGTTGGAGTATGTTCAATGTTTTTTGAAGCCATCAGTGATGGAGACTTCAAATTTCTCTAGTGTCTTTGTTTTGTTTTGTATTTTGATGTCCCTGTTGTCTGTAGGCTCCCCTAAGAACATATCATCATCAAATAGAGTCTGTATCTTACAACTTTTTCATCTGCAACCCACTGTTATTTTACTGGAGTCCTGTTGATATGATGGTAAGGAATGGGTCAGGGGGGAGAAGCAGCCCATAACTGTGTAATTAAAAATCAGCCTTTGGTGGATCAGTTTTCCTGGGCTGTGACCTTTACAAGTATTTCTAAGGTTCCCCCTCCCTTAAGAAAAATTAAAAAGACACCCTAGGATAGACTACTTAACCTCAGTTAGCTCAGTTGCTCAGGCATGTCCTACTCTTTGCAACCCCATGGCCTGCAGGATGCCAGGCTTCCTTGACCATCACCAACTCCTGGAGCATACTCAAACTCACGTCCATCTGTCAGTGATGCCATCCAACCATCTCATCCTCTGTTGTCCCGTTCTCCTCCTGCCTTCAATCTTTCCCAGCATCAGGGTCTTTTCCAATGAGTTGACTCTTTGCATCAAGTGGTCGAAGTATTGGAGTTTAAGCTTCAGCATCAGTCCTTCCAATGAATATTCAGGACTGATTTTCTTTATGATTGACCGGTTTGATCTCCTTGCAGCCCAAGGGACTTTCAAGAGTCTTCTCCAACACCACAATACAAAGCATCAGTTCTTAATACTCAGCTTTTTTTATAGTCCAACTCTTACATCCATACATGACTACTACAAAAACCATAGCTTTGACTAGATGGATCCTTGTTAGTAAAGTAATGTCTCTACTTTTTAACATGCTGTCTAGGTTCGTCATAGCTTTTCTTCCAAGGAGCAAGGGTCTTTTAATTTCATGGCTGCTGTCACCATTGGCAGTGATTTTGGAGCCCAACAAAACAAAGTCTCACACTGTTTCCATTTTTTCCCCGTCTATTTGCCATGAAATGATGGGACCGGATGCCATGATCTTAGTTTTCTGAATATTGAGTTTTAAGCCAACTTTTTCACTCTCCTCTTTCACTTTCAGCAAGAGGCTCTTTAGTTCTTTACTTTCTGTCATAAGGGTGGTGTCATCTTCATATCTGAGGTTATTGATATTTCTTCCAGCAGCCTTGATTCTAGCTTGTGCTTCATCCAGCCTGGCAGTTCACATGATGTACTCTGCATAAGTTAAATAAGCAGAGAGAGTATACAGCCTTGATGTACTCCTTTCCTGATTTGGAACCAGTCAGCTGTTCCATGTCCAGTTCTAACTGTTGCTTCTTGACCTGCATACAAATTTCTCAGGAGGCAGGTCAGGTGGCCTTTTATTCCCATCTCTTGAATAATATTCCACAGTTTGTTGTGACCCACACAGTCAAAGGCTTTGGTGTAGTCAATAAAGCAAAATAGATACTCTTCTGGAACTTTCTTGCTTTTTCGATGATCCAGCGGATGTTGGCAATTTAATCTCTGGTTCCTCTGCCTTTTCTAAATCCAACTTAAATATCTGGGAGCTCACAGTTCATGTACTGTTGAAGCCTGGCTTGGAGAATTTTGGTTTGCTAACATGTGAGAGAGTGTAACTGAGCGGTAGTTTGAACATTCTTTGGCATTGCCTTTCTTTGGGATTGGAAGGAAAACTGACCTTTTCCAGTCCTGTGGCCACTGCTGAGTTTTCCACATTTCCTGTCATACTGAGTGCAGCACTGTCGCAACATCATGTTTTAGGATTTGAAATAGCTCAAACCTAGGATGACACAATTCTAGGTAAAGAGAGTAGATATTTTATCACTGAAATAGAAGCCCAATGAAAGGACAAGAAATGTCTGTCTACATTGTGAAGAATAGCCCTTGTGTGAATAAGAGTATTTTTTTTTTCTATATTTGGTTTGCAATGTTATGCTAGTTTCAGGTGTTCCGCAAAGTGATCCAGTTACAGTAAACCCCTATATATGAACCTTCAAGTTGCAAACTTTCAAAGATGTGGCCATGTGTTCCATCAACTTCAGGTGTGAGTGAAATTGCAGCTTGCTCTCCATCTCCTATTGCTGATGCTTCTCCAGCTCTACCATCTCCCACCTCTTCTCCCTCCTCCAGCCAGTAACTCTTCTTGCCCGTTCACTCAATGCCAGCCCCTGTATGCCAGCTGCTGTGCTGTACTACGGTAGTTTTCAAGATGGTATACTTTAAGATCAAAAATGTTGTCTTTATTTTTTGTATTTGTTTTTTATGTTATTTGTGTAAAAAATATTGTAAACACATTACATACTGTACTATATGTCTGCTTATATTAGCTGATGATGTCAATTGACTGAGTGCATGCTCAGTCATGCCCAACTCCTTACAACCCTATGGACTGTAACCTGCCAAGTTCCCCTGTCCATGAGATTTTCCAGGCAAGAATATTGGAGTGGGGTGCTGTTTCCTTTTCCAGGGGATCTTTCTAACCCAGGGATTGAACCCATGTCTCTTTCATCTCCTGGATTGCATGTGGATTCTTTACAGCTTGAGCCACCAGGAAAGCCTTGTTAGTTTTGTACCTAGGCTAACTTTGTTGGACCTAGGATTGGACCTTCAGAATTGAACTCATTCAGACAGAGGGGACTTAATGTTTATATATATATATATATATTTCAGATTATTTTCCCTTATGGTCTATTACAAAATATTGCATATAGTTCCCTGTGCTATGAGTAAGTTCATCTATTTAATATATAGTAGTGTGTTTATATTAATCCCAAGCTTCTAATTTATCCCTTGCTCACTTTTCCCCTTTGGTAACCAAAAGTTTATTGTCTGCAGGTCTATTACTCTTTTGTATATAAGTTCATTTGTATCATCTTTTGTTGGGGGGCTTCCCTGGTGGCACAGTGGTAAAGAATCTACCTGCCAGTGCAGGAGATGTAAGTTTGATCCCTCGGGCAGGAAGAGCTCCTGGAGAAGGAAATGACAACCCACACTTGCCTGGGGAATCCCAAGGACAGGAGAGTCTGGCGGGCTACAGTCCATAGTAGTAGTGAAGTTACTCAGTCATGTCCTGACTCTTTGCGACCCCATGGACTGAAGCCTACAAGGCTCCTCCATGCATAGTATTTTCCAGGCCAGAGTACTGGAGTGGGTTGAAGAATCAGACACAACTTAATGAGTAAAGGACAACAATAGTACACACACACACACACACATATCTTCTTTATCCATTCATCTGTTGATAGACATTTAGATTACTTGTCTATTATTGTAAATAATGCTACTTCAAACATAGTGGTGCATGTAACTTTTTGAATTACATTTGATATATTAATTAGTAGACTTAAGGCTCTAGGATTCCAAGGCAAATTTCTATAGATCCACAGTATGAGGACAGTGATTCTTTCCTTAGACCTTGGATATGAGGATCAGACATTGTCAAAGTCCAGGGAATAAGAATCAGATTCTATAAGACCAAGAGTTGAGGAAAGAAACCCCACCTGAAGCAGACAGTTTGAGTATATCCCATTCTCTTTCCAGAGTGTGGACACCAGTCTTCTCTTAAATTCAGGATGTGAGGCTGGTCCCTCTCCTTCTCCCTCATACCCACTTCAGGGCTCTATATCCTTCTCTGGAAACTGCCTTTGGGAACAGAACTGGCTTGTCTCCAGGGATCTAATCCATTTCTTGCTTTCTTATTACTAAAGGTTGTGGAAAAGGGCTTTAAGAAAGGTTATAGGGTTGAAATGTCTATAGCTTGGTAAAGGCTTATGAATTCTGATTCTGAAGTCACATAGCCTGAATAGAGTTTCATTTTTACTTAGGTGCTTGCTGATTCAAGCTATTATCTCAGCTGCCCATTTTGAAATATTTTACTTATGTCTCCTATGAAATACCATCATTATTGTCTCTTTTTCCCAGATGAAAAACCCAAAGTTTAGAGAGATAAGTGATATGATTATCCATGATACATCAGAAAGATTAAATGGTCAGAAAAAACTGAGATTATTCATTTATTGCCTATAAGTTAAAATAAATAAAATAAAAATATTATATCTAAAGGTATTTAAATAAAAAGGACTTTTAAAATGAAATATCAATAACTTCAGATATGTAGATGACACCACCCTTATGGCAGAAAGTGAAGAAGAACTAAAGAGCCTCTTGATGAAAATGAAAAAGGAGAGTGAAAAAGTTGGCTTAGAGCTCAACACACATCCAGAAAACTAAGATCATGGCACCTGGTCCCATCACTTCATGGGAAATAGATGGGGAAACAGTGGCTGACTTTATTTTTCTGGGCTCCAAAATCACTGCGGATGGTGATTGCAGCCATGAAATTAAAACATACTTGCTCCTTGGAAGGAAAGTTATGACTAACCTAGACAGCATAGTAAAAAGCAGAGACAATACTTTGCCAACAAAGGTCTGTCTAGTCAAGGCAATGGTTTTTCCAGTGGTCATGTATGGATGTGAGAGTTGGACTATAAAGAAAGCTGAGCACCAAAGAATTGATGCTTTTGAACTGTGGTGTTGGAGAAGACTCTTGAGAGTCCCTTGGACTGCAAGGAGATCCAACCAGTCCATCCTAAAGGAAATCAGTCCTGGGTGTTCACTGGAGGGAATGATGTTGAAGCTGAAGCTCCAATACTTTGGCCACCTGATGCAAAGAGCTGACTCATTTGAAAAGACCCTGATGCTGGGAAAGACTGAGGGCAGGAGGAGAAGGGGACGACAGAGGATGAGATGGTTGGATGGCATCACCAACACAATGGACATGGGTTTGGGTGGACTCCAGGAGTTGGTGATGGACAGGGAGGCCTGGCGTGCTTTGATTCATGGGGTCGCAAAGAGTCAGACATGACTGAGCAACTGAACTGAACTGAACGGCCTGTAAGTTAAAATTGATAAAATAAAAATATTATATCTGCTGCTGCTGCTGCTAAGTCACTTCAGTCATGTCCAACTCTGTTGAACCCCACAGACAAGAGCCCACCAGGCTTCCCTGTCCTTGGGATTCTTCAGGCAAGAACACTGGAGTGGGTTGCCATTTCCTTCTCCAATGCATGAAAGTGAAAAGTGAAAGTGAAGTTGCTCAGTTGTGTCTGACTCTTAGGGACCCCCTGGACTGCAGCCTACCTGGCTCCTCCGCCCATGGGATTTTCCAGGCAACAGTACTGGACTGGATTGCCATTGCCTTCTCTGATATTATATCTAAAGATACTTAAATAAAAAGGACTTTTTAAAAGAAATTTTAAAATTTGACAAAGATTGTTCTTGCCTCTTTTGCCTCTTTTGTACTTTGGTAAACTCTCTTCAGGATTCTAAGAAATATAAGATGCCTCTTTTTAGCAAGGAAAAGTAAAATATTTTATTAAACCTTGCTAGCTAAATATGACATATACTAATCCTTTAAGTCAAATAATGTATTATCCTTAGGTGCTATTAGCATGGAGAATTATATACATTATAAAGTGGTAAGAGATAAAAATAGATCTTTGATTCTACTACATTTTTTCATACTATTAGCTGAGAAAAAAAAGTACTTTAGAAGGTACTCTTCATCACAAATATGTTTTTTTATTTTCAATTTTAAAATTGGAAAATTATGAACAGGGTTTATAAACCACTGAAGATACAAAAAAGGCTACTTAGTATTCTTGATTAGAGAGGCTATAAATTAGCCTGCTTTCATTATAATCTGAATTTATCTTTATAATCGTAGAAATAGGTAGAAGGTGAAGTCGCTCAGTCATGTCTGACTCTTTGCGACCCCATGGACTGTAGCCTACCAAGTTTCTCAGTCCATGGGATTCTCCAGGCAAGAATACTGGAGTGGGTTGCCATTTCCTTCTCCAGGGGATCTTCCCGACCCAGGGATCAAACCCAGGTCTCCCGCATTGGAGGCAGACGCTTTAACCTCTGAGCCACCAGGGAAGCTAGACAAGATCAAAATTCCTATTATTACATTAGCCTAGAAAAAACTGGATACCACTGTGCTTAATCTCTCAGTCCCGTTTGACTGTTTGCAATCCCATGGACTGCAGCCTACCAGGGTCCTCCATCCATGGGGATTCTCCAGGCAAGAATACTGGTGTGGATTGCCATTTCCTTCTCCAGAGGATCTCCCCAACCCAGGGATTGAACCCAGGTCTCCTGCATTGTAGGCGGATTCTTTACTGTTTGAGCTACCAGGGAAGCCCCTGGGTACACTAGTAGCTGGAAATTGTAATGGCTGCCAGGCGGGAAGCCAATGAATAGCTTTTGCTGTATTAATAATTCCAATGAACTAGAGAATAGGCACAACTACTAGCCGGGCAACAATCCTGCTTTGTAAACACAGGGCCTCTGCATCAGCTCTCACAAAGATTGAAGGTGACTCTGAACCCCAGCTGGGTCCATTCCTAGAGGGATTTCTTTATGTTGTTGGCTGAGAGTACAGACATCGATTGTTTGAAGGACCTCTGGGCCCACTGTGACTTAGGCATAGCCTGAGAATGTTAATTAAGCAAGAGGAATCTTTACTAAGAAGAGGGAATGGAAAATCAAAACCAGCCAGTCATTGCACACTTGTCTACATAATGAACTTTGAAGGTTAAAGCTGGAATGTGGCAACTTAGAAAAGTCATAAACTTCTCATTTTCCCATTTTATAACTTTACTTTCTTGGCTTCATTGTTTTTTTGTTTTTTTTTGTTTTTTTTTTACATTAGGCAAAAGTGAAAGAAAGTGAAAATCGCTCATTTGTGTCCAAATCTTTGAGTCCCCATGGACTCTTTGCATCCATGGATTTCTCCAGGCCTGAATACCGGAGTGGGTAGCCTTTCCCTTCTCCAGGGAATCTTCCCAACCCAGGGATTAAACCCAGGTCTCCTGCACTGCAGGCAGTCTTTACCATTTGAGCTATGAGGCAAGCCTGTTGCTTTCATTTATTTTTATGATTAAATTTTTGAGAAATTCCAGGGGTTTTATGTCCAGTTTAAATACTATTACCTAATGTAGTCTATGAACTAAGACATAGCATGGCACTTGAAAAAAAAATCTACACATAACTGAAACAGGATAGATTTGAAGTTTAGTAACTAAGCAGGGCTTCAATGGAAGCAGTGATGCTTATATTTAGATCTTACCCATTAATAAGATCTTCTACTATGAGAAATTATGAGAAACAAAGAGCCTTTGTATTATATGGTCTAGTGAGGGCAGTTAGCAATTGCTCCTCTCCCAAGCCCCTTTCCATGCTGTGCCATGCTATGCCACTTTAGTCATGTCTAGCTCTGTGGGACCTTATGGACTGTAGCCTGCCAGGCTCCTCTGTCCATGGGATTCTCCAAGCAAGAATACTGGAGTGAGTCCCATGCCCTCCTCCAGGGGATCTTCCGACCCAGGGATCAAACCTGTACCTCTTAAGTCTCCTTCATTGGCAGGAGGGTTCTTTACCACTAGCACCACAGGGGAAGGCCCAACCCCCTTTCAAACTTTGCTAATTCTAGCCCCAGAAAGACTCTTTCTGAAACCAAATTTTCACAGACCCTATCTTACTGAGTCTGAGGTATCTCTGAGGGAAAGGCAAGTTTCTTAGTTTCCTAGACCAACAAGCTACTGTAGCCCTGCTTTCTCCTCTAGCCCATTCAGGCCTTAGTGCCACCAATTATTTCCTGTACCTGTTTCATTTAGTTTTTTTTTTCTTTCCCTTTCCTTTATTCTTCTCCTTCTTCTTTTTCCTCCTCCTAACCCTCCCCTTCTCCTTCTTCTTTTTTGTCTTATTCTTCTCCTCCATCTCCTATTTCTTCTATGTGTTCACATGCTTTCTGGGGCTCATAAGGGGATGGGGCATTTATTTTATTTTGGTGTGTTTTTAATTAACAGAGATAGACAGATCCAGTGGTTTTCTTCTTCTGTGTACCTGGGCTGGAGATAGCTCAGTGGATCAGGAAGTGTGAACCTAGATAAGGGTTCAGGAGTACACAGAGCTGTGGCAAAGGAGAGGACTAGCTCAAGACAATGAAAGCCAGGGTACTTCTCCTACTGCTTTCAAAGACTCTGTCCTTAGTCTCCATGCAAGTAGATAAGTGAAAGAGATTATGGGTTTGTGCTTGGGGGTCTTGCATGGTTAACTGTTGAGAAATGCCTGGTCAATATGTCCTGTGTAAAATATGTGTGTGTGTGTGTATGTTTATAAATATGTGAGTACTGTCAAAATATGAAGGCTACAGTGGCTAGATAACATGCAAGACCTTGAAAGCCAGAGGAACAAATTTCACTCTAATTTTAATTGTAATTAAAAATAAACTTAGTTTAAAATTTTATGAAAACTAATTTAAATACCAAAAAAAAAAAAAAAACCAGACACAAAATCACCTGAAAGAAAAAGAATGCTTCCCAGGCCAGAAACTCTTAACTATAATCTTTGGAATGTTCTAATGTGTAAAAAGTGTGTTAATCATTAGAGAATTGAACAACAAAGGAAATTTAGGAAAAAGAAGGTTGCTCTGTTGACTTAGAATCTAGAGACGTTGAAACTCACATAATATTTATGTTTAGGCTATATCTATCTTTCCCATGAAGAGGATGAATAAGCCATGTCTGAACTTACTGCTAAGATGCTTTCTTGGCATGATTGAATCCAGCTACCTGCCTTGTAAGTTTTTTTCCTCTACTTTTACTTGATTGATATAAGGAAACCATGAAAATTCAAGTTATAAATTCCAATGTAAATTAATAAATAATTACATTTGATTTCTGATTTTAGGCTTGTGGGCCTTTTATTTTGACTAAAATAAGTCTTCAAGAGTCAACTTCAACCTACAAATAAATGGGCTACATTCTGAAACTAACTAATTTCATCAAGGCCCATAGCATTGAGCTTACTCCTTGGAAGGAAAGTTATGACCAACCTAGACAGCATATTAAAGAGCAGAGACATTACTCTGCCAACAAAGGTCCATCTAGTCAAGGCTATGGTTTTTCCAGTGGTCATGTATAGATGTGAGAGTTGGACTGTGAAGAAAGCTGAGTGCCGAAGAATTGATGCTTTTAAACTGTGGTGTTGGAGAAGACTCTTGAGAGTCCCTTGGACTGCAAGGAGGTCCAACCAGTCCATTCTGAAGGAGATCAGTCCTTGGTGTTCATTGGAAGGACTGGTGCTAAAGCTGAAACTCCAGTACTTTGGCCACCTCATGTGAAGAGTTGGCTCATTGGAAAAGACCCTGATGCTGGGAGGGATTGGAGGCAGGATAAGAAGGGGACGGCAGAGGATGAGATGGCTGGATGGCATCATTGACTCGATGGACATGAGTGTGAGTGAACTCCAGGAGTTGGTGATGGACAGGGAGGCCTGGTTGCTGCAATTCATGGGGTCGCAAAGAGTCGGACACGACTGAGCAACTGAACTGAACTGAACTGAAATAGCGTTGATTGGCATTACCTCTTTTGGCATTACTCCACTGATGTTTTTGTATGCATGTAGTGGTGGGTGTTTATGTATGTGTTCACACATGCTAAGTTGTTTCAGTCGTGTCCGACTCTTTGCAACCTGGACTGTAGCCGCCAGCTCCTCTGTCCGTGAGATTCCCCAGACAAGAATACTGGAGTGTGTTGCCATGCCCTCCTCCAGGGGATCTTCCCAACCCAGGGACTGAACCTATGTCTCCTGTATTGGCAGGTGTGTTCTTTACCACCAGTGCCATCAGGGAAGCCTTTTTAAATTTATAGGTGCCAACATGTATGCATGCGTGCTAAGTCACTTCAATTTCATCCTGCTGTATGATCCTATGGACTGTAGCCCATCAGGCTTCTCTGTCCATAGGGTTTTCCAGGCAAGAATACTGGAATGAGTCACCATGCCTTCCTCCAGGGGATCTTCCCAACCCAGAGATCAATCCTGAGTCTCCTGTGACTTCTGGGTTGCAGGTGGATCCTTTACCACTGAGCCACAGAGGAAGTCTGTAGGTGCCAATATAAATATTAGCAATTATTATTGTACGAAATTTGGCTTTATTATGAGTGATGAAGGAAAATACCAGAGAACTTTGGACAAAGAGATGATCATACACAATTTCCATTTCTACCAGTGTGCTTTGACTACCATATTGGGAAGACATTGTGAGGAGCAGCGGTAGAAAGATCAGTTAGGAGTCTGCAGTAAGCTCCAGGTGGAGATTACATTGCCTTACACCAGGGAGGTGGTAGCAAGGGGTCAACCTGTAAATAAATGTTTAACACCAAGTGGATTTTCCAACAGGATGTGGAATTTGTGAGCTGTTGGTGTGTGTATGAGCGTGCATGCATGCACATGCTCTTGTACATGCTGATTTCTAAATGTGAGTATCTGTGTGGAAGGATGTGAAAGCCAGACAAGGAGAGTCTTTATGTTGAGTTTTGTCAATTCCTTTGTTCATCACACTAACTGCTTCAGAATTCTTGCTTTTAAATGAGGATAGTGGTGCTTCCCTGGTGGTCCTGTGGTTAAAAAATCACCTGCCAAAGTTTAATCCCTGATAAGTCCAGAAAGATTCCATGCCACTGAGCAATTAAGCCCGTGGGCCACAACTGCTGAGCCTAAGCACTGCAGCTGCTGAAGTCTATGTACCCTAGAGTCCGTGCTGCACAGCAAGAGAAATCACAGTGAGAAGCCTAAGCACCACGACTGGAAAGTAGCCCTCGCTTGCCACTACTAGAGAAAGCCTACATGCATCAGTGAAGGACTAGGGCAGCCAAAATTAAATAAAATAAGATGAAGATGGTGGCTGGGTAGGTAGGAAACTCAGAAAATATCTCTGGAGCATGTTCACACATTCAAATTTTAGCCAAAGTGACATGAACAGTGACAGCACTTCTTGGGTACTGATCAGAGGCCTAGAATGTAAGACATTTTCCCCTGAGAGCAGTAGCACCAAGATGGGCCTGAGATGGTTCCTTAAATTGAGCGTTGCTTGGTGTCATCCCCAGTCAGATCTGCCCAGCATGTCACGGGCCCTTTGTCAGCAGATGTCGGTAGTACCCTACAATGGTGAACAATGTTTCCCTGTTCCTGTTTCATGCCCCCCTCTTTTATCCTCATATCTCAGTCCATAACCACAGAACCCTGCAAACAGGATGTACACTATGTGGAATCTTAAAAACGTGAGACCTAGAACTTGCCTGGTGTACAGTAGATAAGAATTTGTCTGCCAAAGGAAGGGACATGCTTTAATCCCTGGTCTGGGAATATTCTACATGCTGCAAAGCAACTAAACCTGAGCTCTGTGGCTACTGAGCCTGCACCAGACTACTGAAGCCCACACACTGTTACTGCTGAAGCCCGTGCAACCGAGAGCGTGTGCTCACCAAGACAAGACACTGCAATGAGAAGTCCACACACTACATGAAGAGTACGATTTCATCTCTGATTTGACCCCCTAAAGCCTTTGACTTAAAAATGAGAGACTTTTATTTAACTTGTTGATTCCAGACGTACATACCAATTCAACTTTCTTTTAAGCATGGATGCAGCTAGCATGGTTGCTTTGTTGTTAAGATCCATTAAAAAGAAGGCTCCAAAATTCCCTACTCTTCAATATTGCCATTTCAGCCTAAGATCTTTTGCATTTAGGAAGAGATGTTTAATGAGTCAACTTACTCTTTGTAAATTCTCACCTGACATTAACTTTTGTTAAAAGTCAAAGTAAGGAATTGTGTCGAGACTTTTTTGTTTTTCATTTCCCTGCAATGTTTAAAGATGACATTATATACCAAATTGACAATGGTAGCTCATTTTTCACAAGGTCAGAGTAGTAATTTTTTTTTTTTTAGTCCTGGCTCTCTGACTTCAAAATCATGTTCTAAACTGTTAAACCACCTTACTTTACTTGTTGATTACCAGTGCAAGTATCTTGTGAGTAATGTCTAGATGGAATCTTCTTGGTGAATTTTTAACTTTAAGAATGTGTCCACAGTGTACACCAAAATATAGTATCTATTCTATTCTATCCCAGGCAGTTTTGCTTCATTTGTTTTTCTGTTTACCTGAAATTCTCAGAATACACAAACACATTATTCATCAGTGATTTGGCCTATGCTATCCTTTGCTTTTCTGACTTTTGTCTTCTTGTCTTTTGGATAATTGTCTGTACTACTTATCTTTACTACCCATTTCATACCAAGGGCTTCATTACCTGATCTCATAAAAACCTTGAATACACTCATTTACAGTCACTTGTTAGATGTGTTACTTTCAGCATCTCCCCAACTGGATTCAGAACAGGGAAAGAAATAGGTCAAAGCTGCGTATTGTCACCTCGATTATTTAACTTCTATGCAGAGTACATCATGAGAAATGCAGGGCTGGATGAAGCACAAGCTGGAATCAAGGTTGCCAGGAGAAATATCAATAACTTCATATATACAGATGACACCCACCCTTATGGCAGACACCAAAGAGGAACTAAACAGCCTCTTCATGAAAGTGAAAGAAGAGAATTAAAAAGCTGTCTTAAAACTCAACAGTCAAAAAATGAAGACCATGGCATCCGGTCCCATCACTTGATTGCAAAGAGATGGAAGCAGTGGAAATAGTGACAGACTTTATTTTCCTGGCCTCCAAAGTCACTGCATATGGTGACTGCAGACATGAAATTAAAAGATGCTTGCTCCTTGGAAGAAAAGCTATAACAAGCTATAATAAGCTGTCTATAAAAAGCTAGACAGCTTATTAAAAAGCAGAGACATTGCTTGGCCGACAAAGTTCCATCTAGTCAAAGCTATGGTTTTTCCAGTAGCCATGTATGGATGTGAGAGTTGGATCATAAAGAAAGCTGACTGCCAAAGAATTGATGCCATCAGATTGCGATGTTGGAGAAGACTCTCGAGAGTACCTTGGGGTGCAAGGAGATGAAACCAGTCAAACCTAAAGGAAACAAGTCCTGAATATTTATTGGAAGGACCGATGCTGAAGCTGAAACTTCAACACTTTGGCCACTTGATGTGAAGAACGGACTCACTGGAAAAGACCCTGATGCTGGGAAAGATTGAAAGCAGAGGAAGGGGACGACAGAGGATGAAATGGTTGAATGGCATCACCAACTCGATGGACATGAATTTAAGCAAGCTCCAGGAGTTGGTGATGGACAGGGGAGCCTGGTATGCTGCAGTCCATGGGATTGCAAAGAATCGTACATAACTGAGAGACTGAAGTGAACTGAACTGAGATTCAGAATTAGGATGCAAGAAGGAACAAGGATTACTCATAATTCATATGTCATTTTCCGAATCCAGCACAGAAGGTTCTGTCTTTCTTGTAGTTCTTTTAAGATGGCAGAGAAAACTAGGATAAAAAGAGAACAGGGGAGAAAGAGAAATGGGGACAGTAAAATGCAAAAAGAAAATCTTAAAACAGTGGTGTCATTAGGCAGAAGAACTTAATGAATCTAAGTGATATTCTGGATAATTAAAGAGAAAGAAGACATTTACAAGAAAGGGTAAATAACATAATTTATTTAAATAAAATTTAGCAATATCTAACTCCCAAATCAAGCTGCAACTTGAATTCTTTAAGGGAGAGTAAGGCTAAGGAGCAAAGCCTGTTTTCCATAACATCAGCTATTTACAACCATTGCTGTCATGGGGTCCAAGATACTGATATATTTTCTCAAGGTCTCGACTAGCCCTTCATTTCTTTATGTCTTCAGTGTTTTGCCCTCCCATGTGCCCATCTGAGTAAGAGACAGTGAAATAATTTAAATACACCAGTGCAATGAAAATAAATGTCTTTATTAGGCAGAGGCCAGATGCTCAAAACACTTCATAATTTTTCCATATTCAATTTTTGGGCTCTGAGGATGAAAAAACCTTTCCTGGAAAGCAGGAAAGGGAGCTTAATGATATCTGTGGGCCAGGGCATTGGCCACACCAGCCACCACCTTCTGAAAGTCAGCCTGCAGCACCGGGGTGAATTCGTTGCCAAAATTGCGAGCCAGCACAACCACTAGCACGTTGCCCAGGAGCTGTGTGGAAAAGACATTAAGCAAGGGCAGGGTTAGTGCAGGTGAGTGAAGTGAGAGTCTCTCAATCGTGTCTGATTCTTTGCAACCCCATGGACTATACAGTCCATAGATTTCTCCAGGCCAGAATACTGGAGTGGGTAGCCTTTCCCTTCTCCAGGGGATCCTCCAAACTCAGGGATAGAAGCTGGGTCTCCCACATTGCAGGCAGATTCTTTACCAGCTGAGCCACAAGGGAAACCCAAGAATACTGGAGTGGGTGCCTATCCCTTCTCCAGCCATCCTTCCCGACCCAGGAATCGAACTGGGATCTCTTGCATTGCAGGCAGATGCTTAACCAACTGAGCTATGAGGGAAATCCAAGGTTAGATTCAGGGTATTTCAGTCTTATCCCAAGCTGTGACCGTAGGATATAAGCACAAAGATGACTGAAGTGAAGTTGTTACTACTGATGTGAATCTACCTATATCTTCCTGAATATATATTTAGAAATGTTTCTCTCTTTCTAACTTAATCCAGAACTTGTTATTATTTTTATTATTTTGAATCATTTCAAAAAGCAATAGAACATTTTATTCCTTGAAAGAAACAGATAAGGGGGAAATATTAGATACAATTTTTAAAGTTGATATATAATTTTTTTTCAAATTAAACCCTCAAAATAAAAAATATAATTAAAAAGAGGACATTGCAGACAACAGAGAACAAGAATGAATCAGAGGAAATGCTGGTTGTGAACAAAGAGGTTAAAAGAGTCTAAACGGTTCTGAGGAGTCCTTAGTAATCTAACCAGAATACCTCTTCTCCATTCTAAACTGTGTCCTGCCATTCAGCTTTCTCCTCATGACATGAGCTTGACCATAAAAAGAAGAAGAACACTGAGGATTCCACAAACTCACCTTGAAGTTCTCAGGATCCACATGCAGCTTATCACAGTGCAGCTCACTCAGCGCAGCAAAGGTGCCCTTGAGGTCATCGAGATGCTTCATGCCATTACTAAAGGAATCTAGCACCTTCTTGCCATGGGCCTTCACCTTAGGGTTGTTCATAACAGCATCAGCAGTGGACAAGTCCCCAAAGGTCTCAAAGAACCTCTGAGTCCAGGGGTAGACAACCAGCAGCCTAGGGGGAGAAAACAGCACAAGGTCAGAGGAAGCCAGCAGCTTTCAGAATCTCAGGGACGGCTCTGTCCTCACACGCCCAGGTGCATTTCACTCTCCTTAAACCTGCCTTGTAAGTGGGATACCTACCTGCCCAGGGCCTCACCACCAACTTCATCCACATGCACCTTGCTCCAAAAGGCGGTGACGGCAGCCTTCTCCTCAGCAGTCAGCATGGTGTCTGTTTGTGTAGTTGCTAGTGAACACGGTTGTGTCAGAAGCAAGTGTAAGCAGCAGCTGGCCCAGCTCTTCCTTTTATGCCCAGCCCTGCCTCCTGCCCTCCCTGCTTCTGTGAGCAGATTGGCTCATGCCAAGTTGTGGTTCCACAGGGTGAGGCTTGAACGATGATAGTCATAGCTCTCCTTGGTCTTCCTGGCACTGACTTTAGACCATCAGCCCTCTTTCTGGGCATCTCTAGATCTCAGTCATTCCAGCAATACAAATTGCTATTAAAGTCATCTTCCTTAGGAAGTTTGCTTGTAGAGATTTTAGAATCACAACGAAGGTAACCTCTTGGAAACCACCTCCTCAATTTTCTTATTACACAAATGAAGACTCCGGGCTCCAGAAAATGGAAAGGATTTGTCCACTATGATTCGACTTAAGACTATGTGGATGGATCATCTCCTGTGCCTTCAGAATATGCAAAAGAATTACAAGTACAACCTGGATACAACCTCTGCCCTTGTTCTAAATACGCATCTCTTTTGTTTGCTTGTTTGGGATTAAATCGTTCCGGTATGAAAACAAATATTCATTTGCTTATCTACTCATTTAATTTTTTCTTAATTTAATTTATGGCCAAATAAATAATGATAGAAAAATAGAATAAGTATGGATCGAGAGGGCCTGTGAAGTACTTACTCCATTAATCCATATGTGAAAACATAGAGACCTCTCCATGTAGTAAGAAATACAAATAAATGAAAAATCAATCATAACCCCAAGGTTTCAATAACCCCGAGAGAGGTAATGTGTTCAAAGACTAGTAGAGGCATATAACTTGTTTCTTCATGGACTGACCTGGGAAAGTGTCTGGAAGAACAGAGAAGCTTCTCCATGATTTAACAGGAGGGATAAAATTGTGGAAAGACAGTCCAGCTTGAATCGGATTATTTGTTTTCTTTCTCTAAGCCTCTAAGAATACTGTGTTCATAAGAATTACTTCTATTTTATTCATCCATAATTTTGTTTTCTCTATATACTTTATTTATACCTTCTTTCTCTAAAATTTATTCTTCATTATCTACAGCTTTTCAAATATTTCTTCTCTCTTTGCCCCTCCTCCCACCCACATAATAAATCCTCTTACCTTCTTAGGCAAGAAAAAAACTTCTGAGGTATAGAGGTCTGTTTCTTACTACTAGAAGATTCAATGAAAAAAGCAAAAGCAGCAAGCATTTCTGAGCTCAGCAGAACTTCAGAGTTCCCTGAGGTTCCCCTACTTTCTACCATCTGTACTTTCTGCATCTTCCCTTCTTCAATTTCTACTTCCTTTCAGTAAGGATAAGAACATATATATTTACTTTCCATGATCTCTCTCCTTAGAACCTTCTCCTGATTCAGACAACTTGATGTCTAGAATCACCTCTCTCTCACCTTTGCCATCACTGGCAAAACATGTTTAAAAAAATCTCTCATTCTTTCAGCTCTATGTCTCTGTAACTCAACTAATATATTTTTAGGTGAACTAGAAGGAAAGAACTTCTGCATTTCTAGTTGTTACAAAGAAATTCATAAATGTCCAGCTTTCGTTACTCCATCCTCCAAAATATTTTTTTCCATCATTGCTAGGTAAATGAAGATTCTTTACCCCTTTAACCTGGCCCATTCCCATTCAAGTACTTGTGAACAAATTCATTCTGATATTTTCAGACACGTAGAAAAGTCTTGGCTCTTGCCTAGCTTTCTGGAAGTTAGGGCAGAATTATATGCCCACAAAAGATTATAGGGGTAAAAAATATAGAATTTAAACATTTTCAATTTATATACACTCTTTTCTGCAACCCTCAAACAAAGAGGCTCTAACTATTGGTCTATACTTAGAAAAAAATTTCCATATGTTGACTTCTGGGAAAAGAAATCTTTCAAGTGTTTTAAATGTTAAAAACAAAAAGCTACTTTTGGTTGGACCTTTAGGTTTTGCATTTCAATGGATTAAATTGAAATCTCCATTGGCTTTATCATTGTTTTATATTTGTACTCTTTTAAACACCCTAATTCACATCCCTGATATCAGAGGTCAGGCATATGTGAGTGAAAGGACTTCTTCTGGGAAACTTTGGACATGCCTCTTCAGGATGTTTGTGTTATGGAAAACTCACAGAATTTACTAAATAGTAGTATAGTCTATTCCTATATTTTCTTGTAAAGGAGTCAAATTGTCAGGGCTACAATTTTGCTGTCTTGACTGACAGAAATTTGCATGTACTTGAAGACTTCCCCTATCCTTTTCTGCTTTCAGAGATGATTTCCCTAATTCATTTGCTTTAAATTAATTATTTTTAAATATTTAATCTAGAATATTAGTTTCAGGTGCACAGCATAGTGATTTGGTGTTTTTAAGGACTATGCACCATTTAAAGTTGCAATAAATTACTGACTATGTTTTCTATTCTGTACAATATATCCTTGTTGCTAATCTACTTTATACACAATAGTTTGTATTTCTGAATCCCCTACCCTTATCCTGACCCTCCCCTCTCCCCATGGGTAAATACTAGTTTGTTCTCTATACCTGTGAGTTTGTTTCTGCTTTGTTATATTAATTTGTTTATTTTGCTTTTTGTGTTCCACGTAAAAGTTGCAACATACAAGATTTTGTCTTTCTTTGTGTGACATTTCACCAAGCATAATATCCTTCAGGTTCATCCAAGTTGTTGCAACTGGCAAAATTTCATTCTTTTTTATACCTGAGTCATATGTAATATTCCAGTATACATGTGTGTGTGTGTGTGTGTGTGTGTGTGTATACATGTACAAATTCTTCTACTGGGTCTTCTTTTTTATATCTTCCTTTGCTATGAATGGTCTATGAGTCCCTCTTTTGTACTGATTGCTGCTGCAGCCACCATCATGCAAGTCTCAGAGCAAGAGTTGTTGCTATCTTTCACGCTTGCTACTTGGTATGATTAAAGAGTGAAATGGGTTTTTCCTTCTAACTCTGCAGGGACAAGTCTGAAAGTTGTTATCAGACATCAAAAGTTCAGGCAAAAATAAGGAAGAGTGAATAGTTATATAAATGGGGTTATGTTCAGACCCTAAAGTGCAAATCCAGGTTGCCACTAAAAAGTTCTGGAATGCTTCTTAGGCCCACTACCATCTTCACCATCGTGAGCTTTCTTGGACTCTGTGAAGGGATCTACCGCATGTCTGCTCTACTTTGATTAAAGCCCTGTTGAGCATACACACACATGCACAAACTCACACAAGTCCGCAGAGAGAGAGATAGACTTTTTTTTTTTTCTTTTCCTTTATTGCAGTCTGGCAAGGTGACCTAATTCCTAATGTTCTATACCAGGCTGGGCCTATTCTGAGTATAATTAAGGGGATGAATATTGACTTTCTTCAGGAGAATCATGACATTTCATCCAGAGATGTGTGGTTTCATCATTTGGTTCAAAAATTTCATTCAGCTAGAATTCTTTTGTACATGCTCTGCTGTTCAATTTTTAATTATCCAAGTAGAATATTTCAGCAATCTAATCTATATTTTTCTGGGTAAAGTAGCTATTTTCTTTGGTTATTTTCCATTCGCATTTATTACAAGATAAAGCAGTTATTATTTACTCTTCTTCCCCAGATGTACAATATCTTAGTTACCTCAGTTTTAGCACTGTTTCAAAAATAAACTAAAATAAAATAAAACAACAACAAAATAAGTAAATGCTTCATGAAGAGCAGAACTCATAGAAACAGATGTCATAAACAGAATAGTTTAGGAATGTTATAGTCTAATTCATGTTTAAAAAGGTCAAATTTCTTTCTAAAAACAGTGAAATCAACATAGCCATAATTTTGAAAAAATATATCCTAATTATTACAGACCAGTTAGTGTCTGTTTATCAATTCCATATTAATATTTCCCCCACTGGGCTCAGATTTTAATTCATTCAGAATTAGCTTTTATTTACCTCAAAAATGGGCGATGGTCTTGATTTATCAAGAACAAAGGGGCAGTCTTTCTTAAGTAAAATTTGAAGCTGTATGTCTGGAAAGGCAGAACCGTGGCTTCAGACTGGTCACCCTTGACAAATACATAAGGCATTAATTCCCAAAGCCAACATTCAGGGCACTTCTCTGAGGCTTAAGAGATAGAAAATCTAGAATAGCATCCTAAATTCCCATGACATTCAACTGGCTGATTTTAAAATGTTTATGGAAATCAATGCACAACATTACTTACTTCTCTCTCTCTCTCCTCTCCTTTCTCCCCTCTCCTCTTCTTCCCTCCCTTTCTCTGTCTCTGACTCTCTGTGTCTCCCTCCCTGCCTCTGTTCTTCTCTCTTGCCTCTGGTCTCTTTCCATCTTTCTTTCTTCCACACATACCCCATCTGCATTAACACATACTGAACATGATCTAGAAAGCAACATGATAGGGAGGAACTAGAAGTAACTATTGGATAAATTATCAAATAAAATCAAATATTAAGGAATTAATTTTACTCTTAGACTTTTACAGATCCTCCAGTTTAACAAGGAATGAAAACATATAACAAGCTTCCAAGTCTCTTTCCATCCCTTGACTTCCTCACTCCCAACATGGAGACACCACACCAGCAATACAGCAACTGTTTGAACTTCATCCAAGTCCCACCCCAGTGATGTTCTCTTGAATTCTCCAGTATTGGGATTTTCAGTCCCAACTTCTTGCCTAGACTGATTGGCAGTTCCAAAGGTGAAAGAACAAAAGAGAATACAGTAAGTTCTTCAGATATTTTTAAAACTTTTATGAACATTTAGAAGGAAGAAGTGTATTTTGTTTTCTCATTTGAGATTGTGAAACTCACAGTCTCCCCTTACGCTCTTTCAAACCTTTTGAAAATCTCTTTGTCTCCTAATGTCTAATTTTATGATGACGTTTCTGTGCTCAAGAATGTGAAAGGAAACTTCCCAAAATTTTCCTGAAATGTCTCTGATTCTGTGATGTGACCCTGTGGTTTTTAAACATAGTGTTGGGGTGTAAAGGATTCTCAGTGCCTATTATGTATAATGACATGAGAAAAAAATAAATATTTAAAAGCTCATCTGCCTTCAGATAATTCAAAATATAGTTGTGAAAAAGTGAACTGTAATGCATTGTCTATAACCTGGGAAGCAACTTGTTCTGTTTCAGGTAGTCAAACCTAAATTTAATCAATAGGAGCATGATATAGATTTAAAGAAATGCATGCAAATGGCAACCCACTCCAGTATTCTTGCCTGAAAAATCCCATGGATGGAGTAGCCTGGTGCAGGCTACTCCGTCCATGGGGTCGCAAAAAGTTGGACACGACTGAGCAACTTCACTTCAGTTTATTTAAGTTAGAAGGTTCTAGAAGTCCTTCCAATTTTACATATGACAAAAAAAATTTCACAAGAGATAGTTAGGGAGTTTGGGATGGACATATACACACTGCTATCTTTAAAATGGATAACTAACAAGGTCTTACTGTATAGCACAGGGAAGTCGAGCAATGATATGTGCCAGCTTGGATGGGAGGGAGTTTGGGGGAGAATGGAAACATGTATATAAATGGTTTAGTCACTTTGCTGTGCACTTGAAACTATCACAACAGTTTTAATTGGAATGGAGAAGGCAATGGTACCCCACTCCAGTACTCTTGCCTGGAAAATCTCATGGATTGAGGAGCCTGGTAGGCTGCAGTCCATGGGGTGGCTAAGAGTCGGACATGACTGAGCGACTTGACTTTCACTTTTCACTTTCATGAATTGGAGAAGGAAATGGCAACCCACTCCAGTGTTCTTGCCTGGAGAATCCCAGGGAAAGAGGAGCCTGGTGGGCTGCCATCTATGGGGTCGCACAGAGTCGGACACGACTGAAGCGACTTAGCAGCAGCAGCAGCAGCCAGCATAAAATAAAAAGTTAAAAATTTTCTAAAGATATTGTACTACCTATAAGCAGAAAGCAAATATCTAATCAGTGATTTACTTTCCTGTGTGTTTCCTCATTGTATATTGTAGCACTAAACCAAAGAAACACTGTACAATAGCCTATTTTTAAAATTGTCCTCTACTCCCAGGAGTTTTGACACAAGAAATAATTGTTCATTCATTGATTATTTCATTTAATAAACGTACACTTACTGTCTATGGTGGATTTGCTGTATAAGACATGGTAATCATGTAGGATAGTATAAAAGGCAGAAACCCTTATACAGCACACAGGGTGAGTATGCTAGACAGGAAGAAATGTGCAAAGTTTGGAGTGGGAGGGTTTGGAAGAATTTCATTAGGCAATACTGGAAATTTCACTGATGCCAAGGTCAAAAGATTCAAGCAAGTGTTATGCGAGCACTGAGCTTTACCTGAAATGGGAGGTTGGGGTTAATTTTGGAGGCTATTTGGGGCAAGTGGGAGAGGGAGATTATGCATTAGATTGGGAACATCTGATGTAATGTAGCATTGTTGCCTACAATGTGCAGGCAAGGGAAGTATGAAAAAGGGAAACGTTAATAATGGTTTCTTGAGTAATCATTATGTCTCTGATTGAGCACACTATTTCTTGAGTAATTAGTGGATATGGATCAGAATTAGCCTGAAGTTTCTGCCTAGGTTTGAAGTTTTCCATGATTCCCTGCAATGCCAGTATCCTGTCTATATTTTAAACCTTCTTAATAGTTCTTGTGCTTTGAGGCAGAAGCTTCATCCATTATTGACTATGTGAGGTACCTTCCTTTTCTCATTCCCCTTGTCCTCTCATATTAGACACAAAGCCTCCCTATCAATAGACCCTTAGGGACTTTCCCATATCCTTAGGGGGTGAAAATGAGTAAACTGAATCAGGAAATTGAGCTGAAATTTATTTATCAGGCAGAAGCCATACCTTTGAGGGTGGATTTTATTTCCCCAAGTTCA
Source organism: Bos indicus (assembly GCF_029378745.1). Classification (NCBI taxonomy): domain Eukaryota; kingdom Metazoa; phylum Chordata; class Mammalia; order Artiodactyla; family Bovidae; genus Bos; species Bos indicus. Next base: position 49,040,605 of record NC_091774.1, on the reverse strand, counting down.
GAAGATAAAATCTGGGGAAATACTGGGGCCTTCCTGACAGTCTAGTGTTTAAGGCTTAGTGTAATGCAGGGGGTGAGGGTTCTATTTCTGTTCAGGGGACTAAGATCTGACATGCCTTGTGGCCTGAAAACAGGAACATAAAAAACAACAGAAGCAATATCACAACTGAAAAATGACTTAAAAATTAAACTGTAAAAAATAGAAGAATCTAGGGAAATCAAGTCTTCCAATTGGAGAGTCAATTCTTAGATAGACTGATAAGGAATCCAGGGTGCTCAAGGGATCTGGAGCTCTCAAGGAGGAGAAAAGGAAAAATGTTTTGTTCTACATTGCTTTGTCTTAGTCACATAAGACATTTTTTCTTCAACTCTGAGTTGTGACAACAATCTTTAAGACTAACTTTCTTTAAGCCCAGAGCTCTTTAAACCCATGCATAACCTAGGTGGTTAAAGTAAAGATAAAGGGCTTCCTTGCTGGCTCAGACAGTAAAGAATCTATCAGCAATGTAGGAAACCTGGCTTCGATGCCTGGGTTGGGAAGATCCCCTGAAGGAGGGAATGGCAACCCACTCCAGTATTCTTGCCTGGAGAATCCCATGGACGAAGAAACCAGACAGACTCCATGGGGTTGCCAAGAATGGGACACTGACTGAGCAACTAACACAGACACAAAGAGGCCTATTTACTAGATGAAGGACAAAGAAGGAAGTGGCATCAAGTCCTGTTTCCAAGCCTATTCTTAATGATGGTGCCAGTGCAGGATATATTCATGGTTTAGGTATTCTCCTTTGTGGTGGATGTAGTATCAGTGGCCAAGTCTCTTAGAGAAAGACTGATTGATCTTTACCAAACCTCTTATGTAACTCAAGTGATTAGATCTTACTCTCCAAATAGGAAAAGCATGAGAGACCAACAGAAACCTACAAGACTCAAGTCGTTTTAAAACATAATGCTTTCCTACCTCCCATCGTTTGTCTTCTCTGAAAAAGTAGATGATCCCTTTCAATAGTCCATTTTCCTCCATTTTAGTTACACCAGAGACAGAAGCCTTACGTGGACTCGTTTGCTCCTAAGATTTGCTTGGAGAAATGAGTGAAGCTGCTTTTTTACAGATGGAATTTGGGAACCAGACAGTGCAGTGTTCAGGACCTGCAGACCAGTACAGGGTTATCTGTGCTGTCTTGCCATAGTAATGCTGTTCATAAACATGTCAATCCTTATTTTTACCTCATCAAAGTGTTAAGAAATTCCTTTTCTGTTTGGCAACAAACCTCCTATTTTTAAAGTTAGGCTCAAAATATACTCTAATTGCTGAAAAAGTCAGTCCAAGGAATAAGGCTGACCTTCTACCATGGCTTCCCTGGTAGCTCAGATGGTAAATTGTCTGCCTGCAATGTGGGATACCCAGGTTAGATCCCTGGGTGGGGAAGATCCCCTGGAGAAGGAAATGGCAACCCACTCCAGTACTCTTGCCTGGAAAATTCCATGGACAGAGGAGCCTTGTAAGCTACAGTCCATGGGGTCGAAAAGAGTTGGACATGGCTGAGCAACTTCACTTCACTTCAATGATTAAACAACAAAACAATTCATCTTGCTCAAAGGTATGTTTTTCCTTAACTTTGTACTAATGATTATATAACAACAATGCATCTTACTTGAGGACCTGGTTCTCCTTCTTAAGATTCTTCTGACTAATCCTGTTCTCTTAAAATGTATGTTGTGAGAGAGGGTTCAATAAGACCTTTCTATTGTTAGTAACCAAAGGAAAAAGTATATAAGGTCTTGATAAGACTAGCAAGTAGGGCACTCTACAGTTCCCCTTCTGATGTCTATCTCAGAAGCTTCCTCTGTCCGTTTTTCACTGTAATAAAATTTCTTCCATGCAAAAGCTCTGAGTGATCAAGCCTCTTCTCTGGCCCCAGATCGAAATTGTCTCCTCTGGAGGCCACAAATCTGACACTGTTCACTGTAAGCTATCACAATGTTCATCCACTCAAGGAATTCAAATAGGGCTCTGTAATAACCTAGAGGAGTGTGAATTGGTGGGAGATGGGAGGGAGATTCAAATGGGAGGGGATATATGTACACCTATGATTAATTCCTGTTAATATATGATAGTGATCAAACCAGTATTGTAAACCAATCATCAATCAATTAAAAATAAATTTTCTCTTTTTTTTTAAAGAAAATGGCCAGGATCCCAATGGTATTTGTAGGTGAGGGCATTTGCCACACCAGCCACCACCTTCTGATAGGCAGCCAGGAACTCCGGGGTGAATTCCTTGCCAAAGTTTTGAGCCAGTGTAATTACCAGTATTTTGCCAAGGAGCTGTGTGGAAGGAATAAAAAAACAAGGACATGGTTAGCAGAGGCACCCAATTCGGACTAAAGAGTATTTCAGTCTCATCCCAAGCTGTGCCCCTAGAATATAAGTAGAAAGATGGCTGAAGTGTAGATGATACTCCTAATATGAACCCACCCATATCAGCCAGTCCATTCTGAAGGAGATCAGCCCTGGGATTTCTTTGGAAGGAATGATGCTAAAGCTGAAACTCCAGTACTTTGGCCACCTCATGCGAAGAGTTGACTCATTGGAAAAGACTCTGATGCTGGGAGGGATTGGGGGCAGGAGGAGAAGGGGATGACAGAGGATGAGATGGCTGGATGGCATCACTGACTCAATGGACATGAGTCTGAGTGAACTCCGGGAGTTGGTGATGGACAGGGAGGCTTGGCCCACTATGATTCATGGGGTTGCAAAGAGTTGGACACGACTGAGTGACTGAACTGAATTGATAGCAGCCTGAACTTGTTCTTAGAAATGTTTCTGCCTTTCTGTCTTAGTCCATAGCCTGTTATCATTTTTTATTCTTTTGAACCATTTCAAGACACAATGCATCATTTTGTCTCCCTTGCTTTGAAAGGAAGAGGTAAGGGGAAAAAATGAGATAAAATTTTAAGTGACTTAAAATATAAAAGTGTTTTTAAATACTCAAAATGTTTGAATAAAAAGAAGATACTGTAAAGAACAAACAGAAAAAAACAAGATTGGGTAAGAGGAAATGATGGCTGGGAACAAAGAAAGTAAAGGAAACTAAATGTTCCTGAGGAATCCATAGTGATGTAACCAGAATATCTCTTTTCCATTCTGAACTGTATCCTGCTGCTTAACTCTCTCCTCATGATAGGAACTTAACCACACACACACACAAAAAAGATGGAGAATATTAAGCATCCCGTAGACTCACACTGATGTTCTCAGGACTGACATGCAGATTCTTACAGTGCAACTCACTTAGCAAAGCAAATACACCCTTGAGGTGGTCAACATGCTTCAGGCCTTTGGTAAAGGAGTCTAGCACCTTCTTGTCATGGGCCTTTACCTTAGCGTTGCCCATAATAGCATCAGCAGAGGGCAAGTTCCCAAAGGACTCAAAGAACCTCTGAGTCCAGGGGTAGACAACCAGAAGCCTACAGGGTGAAAACAGCATAAGGAAGGAGGGAGTCAGTGCCTGCCAGAATCTCAGGCAATGGCTCTGTCCGCACACACCCAGCTGACATTCACTCTCCTTGCCTTGTAAGCTGAATACCTGCCTGCCTAAGGTTTCAACACCAACTTCAGCCACCCTCATTTTGCTCTGCAGGGCAGTGACAAGTAGCCTTCCCCTCAAGAGTCAGATGCACCATGATGTGTGTTTGTGCAGTTGCAAGTTGTGTTAGAAGCAAGTGTAAGCAGTAGGGGCCCTGGTCTTGCTTGTGAGCCCCACCCAGCCCCCTGCCCTCTCTGCTCTGAGAGCAGATTAGCCCAGGGCATAATACAAGTTCATTGGTTTGGGGGAATGTAAGATGTACTCCTGTTCCTCAGTGCCCTTCATCTGTGATTGGCTGATCCAGTGTGTCTAGACTCAGAAACTTTACTCTCCCTGTTCTTATCTTTTAGCTTCATTTCCTTCATCCATCCATTGCCTCTATAAATATATTCCCAGTCTCATTTATGCTTAAATATTTCAGTCTGATGTTGTGTAATGTATCTTACAGTTTAAGCCTATGAAGTACAGTTTATCTATGAATTTAAAAAGTTGAATTAATAGGTAAGAAAACTAAGACCTAGTAAGGAAATATTTTATCAAGTTGACTTTGTATGGAGCTTCACTCTGTTTCTGAAAATATTTGTAAGAGGTTGAAATGGATAAATATTTTGTCATAGATTTAACTTGTTTTCTTTCTGCTTGTAAAAATACTCTGTGCCACAAAATTCAATTTTCACCCATTCCCTTCATTGAACTAAATCGCCATCAAGTTAATGAAAAATCATAAATATTGTCTTTCTAGCAGCTACTGAACTAGGTTTATGGAACATGGAGCAGCTACTGAACTAGGTTTATGGATAATGGAAACAATTTAATGAGAAATAAAGAAAAATATCTGATATTTATGATATGACTGTAGAGAAAATTCAGAGGACTTGCAAACAAGATTCATCTTATTCAGCTTGATAAAGTCTGACAGGATTTCTGGGAAAACACCAAGTACAGAAATTTCCACATCTGCATCCTCAGGAAAAAAGTGAAAATGGACCCAGGAATGAAGATTCAAGTCAAATTTCATTCTTCTCAATTCAAAATAATACTACAATGATATACAAATATAAACCCACCAGCATACCTGGAAAGAAGGAAGAAAGGAAGAAAAGAAGAAGAAAGGGAGGAAGGGAGGAAGGATGGATGGAAGAAGGGCCTAGGAGAAGGGAAAATAATGTAACAAAAGGGAAAGAAGAGGGAAAAGAATATACAGAAGACGAGAGGTTGACAATTCCAACATTTTGCAAGGCTGTATATAAAGAAAAGTGTTCATACTTTGCTAATGATAATGTAAAACAGTACAATTGATTTTGAAAATATTTGTTGGTGTCTACTGAAGCAGAGGGGCTTCCCTGTTAGCTCAGCTGGTAAAGAATCCACCTGCAGTGCAGGAGACCCCAGTTCAATTCCTGGGTCAGGAAGACCCTCTGGAGAAGGGATAGGCTACCCACTCCAGTATTCTTGGGCTTCCATGTAGGCTCAACTGGTAAAGAATCTGCCTACAATGTGGGAGACCTGGGTTCAATCCCTGGGTTGGTAAGATCCCCTGAAGAAGGGAAAGGCTACCCAGTATTCTGGCCTGGGGAATTCCATGGACTGTGTAGTTCATGGGGTTGCAAAGAGTCAGACACGACTGAGTGACTTTCGCTTTCACTTACTGAAGCAGAGGATGTGCAACACCTATGACCTGGCAATTGAAAAGCATGTTTGTGTGCATCCAAAGATATGTAGAGGAATGCTTATAGCATCAATGTGCATCAGAATCTCAATTCAGTAGCAATTTTAATGTTCCTAAATTATGGTACAGTAAAATGATGAAATATTTACAGCAATGAGAAGAATCTGCATCACATGCTGTAATACAGATTCATTATATAACATAATGCTGTTTAAAAATTACCAGGGACAATAATTCAAATAATGTGATTTGTATATAGAAAGATATACAGTGTGACTGTGATTCAGATGACAGGGAAATATTTTGTGATAGGAAGACGCTATGAATAATTTTTACACTGTGTTACAGATTTTTTTTTCCTTTAACCTGGAAGTCAAATAGAACTATTGAGAAATTCAAGAAATGGAGTGACATGATTGATTTGTATTTTTCAAAAATTATTGTGCCTTCAGTGTATAAATGAATATAGGAATAGAACAAATGAGAGACATATAGAATGATACTGTAGTAGGAAGGAAAATATAATTGTCATCTCTGTTTTCAGTCTTGAGCAACTGATGATGTCATAATCATTAAGATGTTATGGGCTTCCCTGGTGGCTCAGATACAAAAGAATCTTCCTACAATATGAGAGACAGAAGTTCAATCCCTGGGCCAGGAAGATCTGGAGAGGGGAATGGCAACTCACTCCAGTATTCCTGCTTGGAGAACTCCAACAGAAGAAACACCATCTCTATTTTCAGACTTCAGCAGTTGATGATGTCATAGTCATTAAGATGGGGAACACAAAAAGAAGGTTCAGTTAGAAGAAATAAATTAGGAAATGATCAGGAGTTCAGTTTTGGACATACTGTATTTGAGTCACCTTTGAGCAATCCAACATGGGATATTAAGCAGTTAGACAGCTAGATATGAAGCTCAGAAACAATGGAATCAATTCAAGAATCTACAGTGAAACAGGGCACAAAAAACTAGATCATAGAACATCAGATAAACCACTACCACTACCTTGGCAAAATGACAGACAACACACTTTACAAACATCTCCTTGGAACTTCAGAAGTGAGGGTGGTAGGGATCATTTGTGAGGCAGAGATAGAGATAATTATCTCACTTCACAAACAAGGAAACTAATTCTAAAAAAATATTAACTAAATGTTTTGAGGCAATGGAGCAATACTTTGACCTTGTCTGTTAATTCCAAGGCTTTGGCTTTTCACTTTATGCCAGTGGCTTGAGTACAGAAATTTGAAAAGATTTTTACAAGGGTGGCTATGCTCATTACCAGCTCCAAGCAAGAGATGTCTAGGTTTTTTCCTTCTTCTGTCAAGAAATTTCCTCTGCTCATTCACCAGATAGGGAACGTGGCTGTCATCCATGACTATTGCACTATCATTTCACTGTGTTTCACGTCTTCAGGCTTCTTTGCCACAATGGTCTAATATTTGATTTTTTAGTCTTACTTCCCTTGCTTCTGTCAAGTTGAGTCCTTTACCTATAGCTTTATTATAATCATAGCCAATTCCTAATCCCAGATTCAGGGTAGATTCTGCCTTGTCTGGTCTATACACACACGTGGATCAATTTCCCTACAATATCCTATTCATTATGTCACTCTCCTGTTCAAGAATCTTCTTTTTGCATGAAACAATAGCTTTATTTCCTGATTTTTCTGGTCTCTCTAGCAAATTTTCTAATTTTATACTACCACTGCTATTAAAGGGCCAAATTATCTTCTGTCCATTAGACCTGAAAGGATGAATTGTGAATTTATCATTTTCCCTAATAAATGGCCTTTATCTCTAGCGAAGGTTTAATAGAATTAGTAATGTGTTCCAGGACACAGAGCTCCCAAGTCATATAACATTAGTACCATTGAAGATGCAAGGAAACAACTGAGAGCACAGTCCTTGACTGGGTGCCTAAAAAGTACCATCTTCACTGCACTTACAACTATAAAATATATGACTTCTATATTAAATTAAAGTAGACCAAAAAGAGCTCTATCCTGCATTTATACAAATAACAGACTATACAGGTCCCCTACTTTGTGTCCTAACAACTCACTATTAACAATCATTTTGCATTTCTCTACAGTAACTCCATTTCTTTCCTTTTTCTAAAGACCTTGCCAGTCTCAGGAGTTTACATTCCCCTCATAAAATTAACTACACACTGAAGTCATTCTTATAGAATCTTATTAGGCTTCCTTCTATAACCTCCCCAAAATTTCAATCTCCAATATTCCCAGTTCCAATAGTAAAGCTTTTTTTTTTTTTTTTCTGAATCAACTTATAAAAGATAAAAACAAAGAGAAAATACAAGGACAGTCGTTATAGACCATGATTTTTATTTCATTTGAATTATATTGGAGTTATGTCTGGAGTCAGAGCTCTCCCCCTCTGTCTTCAAGACAGGAACTGAAGGGAGACTGGGCCCTCAGATAGGCACCAACATGGTTGGCCAGGCATCTAGTGGTACTTGTGGGCCAGAGCATTAGCCACAGCATTTGTCAGCTTCTGCCAGGAAGCCTGCATCTGCGGGGTAAATTCCTTGCTGAAGTGGGTTGCCAAGACAATCAATATCATGTTGCCTAGGAGCTGGGAATAAAAAGAAGATAGTACGTAATGAAGAGAAGGTCTCAGGCTGCCCTTCCAGCAAATAGATACAACATCTGTTTCCTTCTTTATAAGAGGTTGAGCGACTTTCATGACCATGTTCCCACAAAAGTGCATCATTATAGACCGGACATTGGCTTCAGTGACTCCCAGTCTGAACCCCCACTGTGTTATATCATTCTCCCATTTTCTCTGTCAACTTCCAACCCCAGAGCATTGCTATGGATTGCTTCTCTCCTTTATTTTAAAAGTAAACTTATAGTGCTGAAAGGGGACTCGATATGCATATTTTGTCTCAAGATATTACACACATCAGATTGTTTGGACATCCATTTGATGAGGAATCCAGCACCTTGTATACAAAAACATTTCATCTTTGCTAGAGACTAGAGAAGGAGGCACAAATCGTGAAAAGTTGCTCTTATTTTGCCCTGTTTAGTTCTGGTTCAAAACTCAAAAATCATAAAGAAATGTATTCATCAATTTTCATAGAAAATTTCAGTTATCAAGGCAAGATTTCTTCTGCATGGCTCAGTTTGTATTCTCCAGGCCAAAACATATAGCTCAAGTTTGGTTAGTGTTCTTCATAACACTTTTTTCTTTTTTCAGGATTATCAGATGACCAGTGACCTCCACTAGCCATAGAATAATTACTTGGTCTTATCTTTGACCTCTGGAACAACCTATCAAAATCAAGCCTTTCTCTGAAATATTACCTCCAAAAAATACTTCTATAGCATAAGACTTAAGTCAGTGTTCTCATTTTAACCACAGCACAGAAACCTGGATGAAAGAACAAAGCACAGGCATGCCCAGACTCACCCTGAAGTTCTCGGGATCCACGTGCAACTTGTCACAGTGCAGCTCACTTAGATCTGCAAAGGTGCCCTTGAGGTCATCCATGTGCTCAATGGCATTTCCAAAGGAGTTCAGCACCTTCCTGCCATGGGCTTTGACCTTGGGGTTGCCCATTATTGCAGACTCAGAGTATAAGTTACCAAAACTGTCAAAGAACCTCTGGGTCCATGGGTAGACGATCAGGAGCCTATGGGATGATTATAGACACAGAACAGATGAGAAGTCAGAGTATGTAAGAAACCTAACCAGTCCCTCTTTTATGGAACACTTTCAGCCTTTCTACATCCTCTCCTACCTGTGTCCAGTGCTTACCTTGCCAGGCTCTCACCGCCGACCACCTCCACATTCACTTTGGCCCACAGACTAGCAACAGCAGCCTTCTCCTCGGTAGTAAAATGCACCATGGTGTCTGGGAGCTTACTGGTGATCCTAATGGGCCAGAAGCAAGTCTGTGCTGCCTCTTCACTGTGTGGCCTTTTATTCCTCATCTCCTGTCCCAAGGTCCTTCCTTCCCCCAATAAAATGAGACTATTGGTCAAAGGTAGGGGGCCACCACCAGGGGTGGGACTTGGGCAAGGGTGGGTCAGCAAGATGGACATTTGTGTCTCTGATAGTGTTACCGGCTCTATCAGGGATACTCCGCTGTTTTCCCCCCTACCCTCTACTGTGTAATTCATATCTCAAGCTCCCCACCACCCCTCCTGAAGTGACCAGCAGGCTGACCATGAAGCATAGCTAGAGTTAGGAAGAGCAACATTTAGAACTCTGTTGAGCACTGTGTCAGGTATTTACAAGACACTATTCTGCTGTTCAGCCAGCGTATATTAATAGAAGCCACAGCTCTTCTTGGATTACCAATGCTTCTAAAGCTTATATGGGGCTCATACTTTTATAGTTCTCGTAGCCAAGTATAAATGATCCCAATCCAGCATCAATTTATAAACAGGATAGGCAAGAACTCAGTAATTTAGAGAAGAAATGAACATCAGCCCTTTGTTACTGAGTTCTATCAGTAATATGTGTGCTTGTCTGAATAATTGTTTTCACTCTGGTTACATGGAAACTCTCTCTGGCCAGGACATGTATCTATGCATTCATATCAGAGAATACACTATTGAATGTTAAATAATAGGTGTTTCTGTGTTTAATGAAGAAAGTATAAGAATTCATCTTGGCAATGGCTCTGGATGAACTGAGTTGTCTCATGTGCTGGGTCCACACTCCTGGCCGAGTGTGACTTTTCTTCACATCTAATCAGTCAGAGGCAACCTTCACTGACAGTACTCCACACACCACTGCCACTGTGATCTAAAGTGCTTTGTTCTCATGCATCCAAATAAGCACTTACAAGACTGGAAAAGACACATTTCTAGTGGGAGAGGGAATGATTCATTTTATCTCAGAATTTGTTGCTCCCACATTTTGACCTCCAGAAAGCTGGTTTGCTTCTCCCTGAGATCACTCTTACAAATATATATACATATAATAAAAATAATTTTCATGTGTATTTACAGAGGGACTCTAAAATTTAGAGTTCAACCCAATGTGTTTATATTAATAGCCAGATTTCTACTATTAGAAAATAAATCTTTTCTGTCTATTTGATATAGTGAGACATTTTTATCTATTCAGCCTGGAAAAGACTTAAACGTAAAATGTGGATAAAAATTTCTGTTTCTGGAAGCTGGTTTACCATGACAGAGTGGATAATCTGTGGGTACTGATTTATGTGAGCACTTTGGTACAGAGATATAAAGAAAATAGTTTGGATTAATCTCAAAAGGATTTGCTTCAAGAAAAGAGGTCAGAGAAATGAAAGAAAAAAGCGGAAACTATGACCACAACCAGGAACCTCACTCACACTCAGCTGGGGTCTGGCTTGCAGGGTTGGCTCTGGGTACTTTCTATCTCTAGCCCTGATGCCCATCTTCACTGTAGTATGTGCCCCTGCAAGGCCTCAGACTCAGGGGCTTCTGCAGCTCTGAATGTTGGGGAATAACTGCCCATCTTTTCAGCAAAGCAGGCAATGATTCTGGAAGTTACCTCTAACTCTGGATTTTCTCTCACACTTTTCAGACATTCCCTCTTTCTGGGCATTTTACAAAGGTCTCTCTTCCTTGAAATGCTGTAGCCAGCCTGCTGACATATATCTCCTAATGCAACAATCAATTTAACATTCCCTTCCTGGTGGTCCAGCGACTAAGATTCCAGTCTCCCAATGCAGGGTCCCCAAGTTCCATCCCTGGTCAGGGAACTAGATCTTACATGCCATATTTAAATATCCTGTGTGCTGCAAAGATCGAAGATCTTGCCTCCTGCAACTAAGACCTGACACATCCAAATAAATAAATACAAATAAATATTTAAAAGAAAAAAGAAAATAAGTTCTGAAAAAAAAAAAAAATCTTTCCTAGCCAGCTCTCTTCACTTTACCTAGACAGTTCCTTAGTAAAGCCCATGGGCAGTTCTTTGAGTTGACTTTGAAAAAAGGTATCTCCTGCTCTGACCTTGAACCCTTCCCATCCCAATCTCTCTTCACAAGGGTTATGACAAACCAGTTACTTTTAGAAAATATGTTCTTAGAATGGAATGACATCCTTGCCTGGATAGTACCATCTTAAGACCTGGGCTAATTTTCCTGTAAAGAATCTCCATTTTGGTACTCCTCCTCCATCCAGAACTTTTGTCTTGACTGAAGTCTTTTTTTCCAGACCCACTTAAGACCCACTTGTTGACCTGGTCCTATGGAGTTTTCTTGTCCCCTGACACCCTTTCCCTCCTGCCAGAATACTCCCATATCTTTAACTGGAATAACTCACAAGTATATGATTCTCCCAAGTGTATGTCCCAACCATATCCCTTTGGTGCTCTGTTTTTAATTTTCCTCCAGAAATCTCTACTTCATGAAATAAGTGAATGGTGAGCCCCCCTCACCCCCTCAAACACAGTTCAGCATAGAATCCCTAAGGATTTAACATATTTAAAAGCACGTGAGAAAGCAGACCTGAGGACAATACAGAGAACTCTTAGTAGAGCATTACTGCTACTGCTACTATAAAGTAGAGAATACTTTATATTGGTGACACTTGGTGTCACTACTACTGCACAGGACCCTCAGTGAATCTTGTGGGCCAGGGTGTTCACCAGTCCAGTCACCAGCTTCCTTCAGGCAGCCTGCACTGGGGCTTAATTCTGTGTCAAAATGGTTTGTCAAGACAATCACTAACACAATTTCCAGGAGCTGTGGAGGTGGAGAGAGATAACAGATGTGTACAGTGAGCAGAGAGTTGCAGGCTGGCCTTTCCACTCCCACTTAGAAAGAAGTGATATCAACTTCCCACAAAGCCTGGGGCATTGCCTTGTCTCTAAGCACAGTTAGTTTGTTCCCCTTGCTAGACTAGGAACTTGCCCATGATTTCCCTCTTCCTATCTTCCTTCATATTTTGTGGGCTTAAAAATAAACGCTCATAGCTTTTTATCATACTCACTCCAACCCACGTGTTCTAGCTGTTTCCCTCCCTCAGAGACACTTATCCCACTTCTGGATTTATAGGATGCAAACTTGAAATGGCTGTCTAGAAACAATTCTGTACAAATGCTCAACCAGTGTATGAATGTGCTGTGTGGTTAGGTGTTCAGTCATGTACGAATCTTTGTGACCCCATGGTCTGCAGCCTGCCAGTCTCCTCTGTCCATAGGGATTCTCCAGGCAAGAATACTGGAGTGGTTGCCATGTCCTTCTCCAGGGTATTTTCCCAATCCAGGGATTGAACCCAGGTCTCCTGCTTTGCAGACAGATTCTTTACTGTCTGAGACACCAGAGAAGCCCTAATGTAAGAATAGCCTTAGCAATATATTTGTGAACTCTAGCTTCTTTTGTTATACAGAGTCTGCATATGCTGCATAGACATTCTCCTTGGTAATTTTTTTTTTTTTTTCTGCCTCCTGGAGAGGAAAAGAGAAAAATAACAAGTAAAGGCAAAGTTCCTTTCATACAGTAGACAATATCCTCATCTCTATATAGGCTTCTTTTTTTAATTTATTTATTTTAATTGGACGCTAGTTACTTTACAATATTGTATTGGTTTTGCCATACATTGACATGAATCCACCAGGGGTGTACGTGTGTATATAGGTTTCTTTTAAAAGTCAATAGAGTCCAAACAAACCCCTCTAGACTTCAGAAAGCAGTTTTTAGGCCCTAACACATTACATCTTGGTCTTAGTTCAGGTCCCTGGAGCTTCTTTCCTTTCAAACTCAATATTTCCAAATGTTTCACCTCCTATATCCATCCTTGTTTCCTTATAACCTCTCGGTTTTTGGACTCATCTCTTCTCTTTCCTTTAGACCTGTCTTGCTGATTCCTCAAATTCAGGCTTTGAATTTATTTTCTATTTCCTCACAAAATGATCTTTTTTTTCTCCAAAGCTCAATCAGGTTCAATAATGATAACTATTCTTATAGCCAAATTTTTAAAAAAGCATTATTATTTGGAATAAAAATCACATATATTTATGAATACATATATACTAGATGGTGCTTATAGATAACATAAATACTGCCTCTAAAAGATAGAAGTTACAGATAAAGCTAATTATTTTTAGAGAAAGAGCTAAAGAAATCTTATGTTCCAAGTTGTGAACTAAAAATGTGAGATATATTAGTGTATTTAATTCTGACAAAATAGACTTTGATAAGCATGATCAGTGAATGAAAACTTAAAGTATTAAGTGATGCTTCTCAAATTGTAGAGCTAGCAGTATGCTCAAATTCAAACCAAAGCAGCAAGTTCTTAGGTTTAGAGCTGGCTCCCCATTAGTACAAATGACAACACTAGGGAGAGACTAGGCAAGGGTCCCTTGGTGGTACTCTGAGAAACACATTCCATCTCAAGAGAGCTGATCAAAACTATGTTTCTTACATTAAGTAAAATTAACTATAATGTTTTTTTCAAACTTTCATTCCCATGGGTTCTCAAATGTTCATTCAATAACTATTTGTTAGATGACTCTGTGTTATGATTTTTCTATGCACTGGAGATTTAAGATAGACAAAAAAGAAAGCTTTCCTCTTTATCTAATTTTGTGGTGGAAGATACAGAAAATGAATAAGTAAACCCATCAACAAATAATTTCAGCTATTATCATTTGCTGTGAAGGAAATTAATATCTGGACATAATGAGAGAGGGACACAATTAGATCAGGAATAAATCTAAGAAGGTCATAGCTGAGGAGGCCCAGAATGAAAAGAAAGAATCTGTAGTGGAGAGTATTGGGATAGAGGTCCTGAAAGTTGGGACATTGGATCCAAATCTCTAAGGAAGGTAAAACAAATGTCTGCTATGCTAGAAATATGAGTGATGGGTTGGTGTGGTTGATATGTAAATAATAAAAGTTAGAATGGCAGAAAATATTGTTTCAGAAAAAGCAAAAACCTAATAACTCAGAACTTCTCTTCTAGGATAGGGAATACAAAGCCATTCTAGTATTTTAAACCTGGTAATGACAATTTCTAAACCCTCTGACTCTTAAATTAATATTCCAAGATAATTGTGTTATCACATTATTTTTCTCAGCTGGCTTTTGTGGTCTATCAACAATAATTAGACATCTTTTCATCTATTAAAGATTTGAGTCCTCTAGACCTGAATATATGCATATGATTGTAAATTATATGTTTTTGTTTTCAGGTAAATTGTCCTGAACTGGCAAATTTTAGAACTAAACCTAGATCATTAAGGGAGGAAGAATGTATCTTCTGCTTGCTCCTTCATCATCGCCATCCAGGAACCTTTGATATTCAGAATTGGAGTAATAGTTGAGAGGCAAGAAGGATGAAAAAGAGATCGATAGATTAAAAAAAGTACTTTGCTCTCATTTGTTGACTGACTGGGTGGAACGGTCTTGGTGCCACACAGAGCCTCTCTTTACTCTGTTTAGGGGCATAATAAAGGCTAATGGTGGACTTCCTTCGTGGTCCCATGTACAGGAATCCTCCTCACAACCCAGGGGACATGGATTCACTCTTTAGTTGGGAAACTAGGATCTCACATGTTGCAGGGCAACTCTACCCACCAGATGTAGCTACTGAGCTCACATGATGCGACAAAGATCTCCCATCCATTACTAAGGTCCAATGTGTTCAAATCAATACATAGGCAATGGAACACAGAGAGACCAATGTGTTGACAGCCTACAACAATGTAATCACTGGTCTTTTATTCCCATTGTGAAGACACAAGGCCAAAGTAGAAGGTAATTTACACGATGTACTATAATTAATGTGTGGGAGCAATGAAGTGAATGCCTCATAGAGTTAAATTTGCCAGTCCTCAGGAGGACAATTTGAATCAAAGCCTGGAGCTCATGATTCCCTGAGCAATCTGGCAATTATGCCCTCAAGAATAATTCAGTTAATGTTTCTCTTACATGAACTCCCCAGGTCACTGTAGGCCTCTTCTTTTTTTTTTTTTCTTTCTTTTATTATTAGTTTATTATTATTATTATTATTATTTTTTACTTTACAATATTGTATTGGTTTTGCCATACATCAACATGTATCCACCACGGGTGTACACGTGTTTCTTTTTAGAACCACGCTGTGAGTTTTCTCATCTGCTGCCACCCCCTTCCTCCCCATTCACCCTAGCCAATCAGAAAATATGTCCTCTTCACTCTCCTCTTCTTCATCCTTCACTTTTTGCAGACCTCCTTGATCTTCTTTCAGGGCTTCCCCGGAGGCTTAGCAGTAAAGAATCTACCTGCCAAGCAGAATATGCAAGTTCCATCACTGGGAAGGAAATTCCCATGGAGGAGGAAATGGCAATCAGCTCCAGCATTTTTGCCAGGAAAATTTCATGGATAAGGAGCCTGGTGGGCTACAGTCCGTAAGGTCACAAAAAGTCAAACATGGCTGAACACACGGCTTTTCTTGGATTGAGGCCATTATATCTGTTCTCCTCAATTAGAATCCATGTCTGGTCTCTGCAATTTTCAATTCATTTTGTGTGAATTAAGCAGATTACTTGCCCCCTCTAAATCCTACTCCTTGAGTCATTTAAAGTTCTAAGAATACCTATTGCTTACTCATGCTACTATCATAGTAATAACTTTTATTTTTATGTTCAAAGACTTATATTATCTAGTCTTTCCTAATTGTCTACCTATGTCTTAATATCTCTTCCACTTCCAGAGAGCCATATTCATGCACATTACTGAGCACTGGCTGGCTAAATTTAGACTATGAGACTTTGTTAGTATCTTATCTCCTGTATGAAATCTTGGTCATCTTCTTGTATCCCCAATTTATATACTATCATAACTCTAATTTTATCTTAGTGCACACTACATTCAACCAGAATATGATGCAGAATGATTTCAAGTGTATTAGCCTTGGCTTTGTAAGGAGACAGTGGAATCCTTTAGAAAGGGTAGGCTATTGTTGGTTCATGGAGATTTTTTTGAAAATTCTCAGCCATCCTTCAACTGATCTTCTGTCTTCAATTCAATCTCATAAGATATAGGACAACTTAGTTGAGCTAAAATGTACATTAGAACAAATTGAAAAAGTAACCCGAGTCTACATGATGAATCCCTACAAAACTTTTACTTTTTTCTGCAAACTCTCTGACGTGTACCATAAATATATCTTGCTTTTTCTCAGACACCACTTACTACTTCTGCCTTCCTGATACAGTAAGTTGTACCACCCTGAACTGTGGCATTCAGTCCCCAACAACTAAAGTAAATATTTCCCACCCCAGAAAACTTCTTTCCCCACCTTAGCTTTCTCTCAATAATCCTTCCATAATGTCTATATTCCATTAATGAGCTGCCCAAATGCTTCTCTAAGGACTCTTACTTCTTCCTATGTCTCTCCCCATTCTTTAGATAATGAACTGTTTCTCCTTTAGGACAAGATGAAATGATGGAGAAGATACAATGTTAATTTTTGATCACTGAATAGAATGTACTTTATTAAACAGAAGCTGGGCTCTCAAGGCCAAACCCCAGTCCCCAAGGGCAGAAGGAAGGCACTGGGGACACAAAATGGTGAATTGAAAAGAGGATTCAGTGGTATTTGTGGGCCAGAGCAGTGGCAACACCAGACACCAGCTTCTGCCAGGCAGCCTGCACGTCAGGGGTGAATTCTCTGCCAAAGTGAGTAGCCAGAATAATCACAATCACATTGCCCAGGAGCTGTTGGGTGAGAGACAGAACGAGAATTAAGTATGCCAAGCTGAAGTTTGCTAAAAGAGTTGTAGAAAATAATGGCTTAGTACCTAAACCCACTCCCAAGTCCACATCTTAAACTTCTCCATGGGTTGTACCTGTACAGTAAACTCAGATGAGCTTGTCCTTCAATTTAGTTTAAATTCTATGAGCCCTCCATACAATATTTTGTCTACCTATATCCCTTGGCTCTCTCCTATTTCACTATTTTTATTTGCCTCCTTCCCTCCCTCTAGTTTTTACATTCATAGGATTTCAGGACTGCATGGGTTGTTAGAATAAGCTTAGTAAAGCCTCGATTCAATGCAGCAATAAGCCTCCACTTAGTCACAATACTGATGGGTAATTTAATTGAGAATTGATCAATTTTTCTTTGAGATGATCTGGCTAAAAATTATTCTCCCAAATATCTTCCTAAACTTCAGTCATCAAGAATCACATAGGATAATTCTCCTTTCTTGAGATTGGACTTCTTCTATCAAAAGCCAGATTTCATTTCTCCTTGAACAAATATGCTATTCTTTGATATTCTCTGGGGTAAATACATCCAGTTCTGACAGAAGTTCCAGAAAATTTTTAAGCAAACTTAAGGATGCTCATCATGGTGCTAGTGATAAAGAACCTGCCTGCTATTGAAGGAGATGTAAGGGATACAGATATGATCCCTGGGCTGGGTAGATCCCCTGGAAAAAGAAATGGCAACACATTCCTGTATTCTTGCCTGGAGCTCTTTTTTAATGCTCTTAACATCCTTTTATTTTTTAAATTTATTTATTTTAATTAGAGGTTAATTACTTTACAATATTGTATTGGTTTTCCCATACATCAACATGAATCCTCTGCAGGTATACACGTGTTCCCCATCCTGAACCCCACTATGTCACTAGTCCTGAATCAACGTGGTCTCGGTATGCCCACTGGAAGTCTGCCCTCTTAACACCTAGTTTGATCTACGATTTCTGAGATTTTTTCTAGTCTTTCCAATAAAACACTCAACTTCCATTATTATTGCAAAGTAAAAAGCCACAGGGAACACATGAACACTTCCTGAACTCACCCTGAAGTTCTCAGGATCCACATGCAACTTGTCACAGTGCAGCTCACTCAGCTTAGCGAAGGCACCTTTGAGGTTGTCCAAATTCTTAATAGCTTCTCCGAAGGAGGTCAGCACCTTCTTGCCATGGGCCTTGACCTTGGGGTTTCCCATTATGGCAGAGGCAGAGGACAGGTTGCCAAAGCTATCAAAGAACCTCTGGGTCCAGGGGTAGACGACCAGGAGCCTATGACATGGAAACATAGCAGATGGAAAATCAGCGACTGAGAAATTTTTGAAGAATTTTTTGGTCAATTTGCCAGGCTCATAGTCACCATCCTCCCCCATGAAGTCCACTTCCTACCTGCCCAGAGCCTCGCCTCCAGCCTCTTCCACATTGACTTTGCCCCACAGGCCAGTGATAGCAGCCTTCTCCTCGGCAGTAAAATGCACCATGATGTCAAGTCGTGGAGCTTACAGGTGATCACAGAAGCATCAGAAGCAAGTCTGTGCTGCTGCTGGATGCTGTGGCCTTTTATTCTTAACTGCTGAACTTCTGCCCCCTTGCTGCCCCTTGTCCTTTGAAGTCATTGGTCAAGGTTAGGCTGTGTCCCTCAGGGGTGGAGTCAGGTCAGCTGATGGTCAGCAAGGAAGATGTATATTGAGTGTATGATAACCTGTTGGTTCCTGAGACATCTTTCGTTTGTTAGGTCCTCCTCTATCCTCAACACTATTTTCCACTCATTCCCCATTTTCACCCTCTGTTCTTCCCCTGTCATCCTCCACAATTGCATCCATCTCTCCTATTCTCCTTCTTCCAGAATGATCCATTGAGTGTAGCTAAGCACCAGACAAGGAAGGAGTTCTATTCAAACGATTTTAGTATTGGTTAAAGATGGTGAGATGGTAACAAGGACAAAAACATGCTCAAGATAAAAAATGCTACTGTAGACAAGAAACTCAATCAGTTCTAGCTCTCTTGAGGAGTGGATTATAGACAAGCTCTGGATTTTAGTTTTCCAAGGGAGAAGAAAACCAAACAAAACAGACACTCATGGTTACTTCATGAAGCTGAATGGAAATGCAAGAGATCTACAATAGAACTAAGAGCTCAATCCCAAATTAAAATATCCAAAGGTTATTTCATAGAGAGAACAGGCAGAATAAGCTTACATCCTGTGCTTCCAGGGAACTCTGTTCATTTTTCTGTGACAACGAGGGAAACTATCTATTCTGGAGACATTGCCCTGAGTGTTCTTCTTAATTCTATCTTCTTATTTATACCAGCTAGGCAGCTAAGAAATCTTAAATTATTTAAAACCAGGAATTGTGATCACACTGAGGAAACATGAATTGATATGAGAGTCTAGGTATTGGAGTATGTTCAATGTTTGTTGAAGCCATCAGTGATGGAGACTTCAAAAATCTCTAGTGCCTTGTTTTGTTTTGAATTTTGATGTCCCTGTTGTCTGTAGGCTTCCCTAAGAACACGTCATCATGAAATAGAGTATGCAACTTTTTCAGCTGTGATCCATCGTTATTATACAGGAGTTGATATGATGGTAAGGAATGGTGGAGGCAAACCAGCATACAATTCTATAATTAAAAAATTAACCTTTAGTGGATCAATTTTCCTGGGCTGCAAACTTCACAAATATTCCTTTCTTCCCCCACTCTCTTAAGAAAATAAGAAAGACACTCTGGGCTAGACTACATAACCTAGGATGACACACTTCTAGGTTAAGAGAGCAGATATTTTATCACTAATATAGAAGACCAATGAAAGGACAAGAGACATTGGGTTAAACTGTGAAGAATAGCCCCTGTGTGAATAAGAGCAATTTTTTTTCCCTGTATTTGGTTTGTAGGTGCTCAGCAAATTCTACATTTCTATGTTTAGTTTCTATAGTTCTATATATAGTTTCAGGTGTTCAGCAAGTTGATTCAGTTATATAGTAATCCCCCTATATATGAACTTGCAAGTTGCAAACTTTCAAAGATGTGAATTTGTGTTCCATCAACTTCAGGTGTGAGTGAAATTGCAGCTTGCTCTCCATCTCCTATTGCTGATGATCCTCAGCTCTACCATCTCCCATCTCTTCTCCCTCCTCCAGCCAGTAACTCTTCTTGCCTGTTCACTTGATGCCAGCCCCTGTATGCCAGCTGCTGTGCTGTACTACAGTAGTTTTCAAGATAGTATACTTTAAGATCAAAAATGTTGTCTTTATTTTTTGTATTTGTTTTTTGTGTGTTATTTGTGTAACAAGTATTGTAAACACATTAGAGTACAGTACTTTATAGCTGCTCATGTTAGTTGACAGAGAAGGCGATGGCACCCACTCCAGTACACTTGCCTGGAAAACCCCATGGACAGAGGAGCCTGGCGGGCTGCAGGCCATGGGGTCGCTAAGAGTCGGACACGACTGAGCGACTTCACTTCACTTTTCACTTTCATGCATTGGAGAAGGAAATGGCAACCCACTCCAGTGTTCTTGCCTGGTGAATCCCAGGGACCGGGCAGCCTGGTGGGCTGCCGTCTGTGGGGTCGCACAGAGTCAGACACGACTGAAGCAACTTAGCAGCAGCAGCATGTTAGTTGATTTTTAGTTGACTGAGTGCATGCTCAGTCATGTCCAACTCTGTAACCCTAAGGACTGTAACCTGCCAGGTTAATATGTCCATGAGATTTTTCCAAGCAAGAATACTGGAGTGGGTTGCCATTTCCTTCTCCAGGGGATCTTCCTAACCCACAGACTGAGCCCATGCCTCTTGTATCTCTTGCATTGCAATTGAATTCTTTACTGCTTGAGCCATCAGGGAAGCCTCATTAGTTGGGTACCTAGCTAACTTTGTTGGATCTAGGAACAAATTGGACTTATGAACACACTCTCAGAATTGAACTCATTCATATACATGGAACTTAATGTTTATATATAATATATATTTTCAAATTGTCTTCCCTTGTAGTCTATTACATAATATTGAGAATAGTTCCCTGTGCTATACAGTAAGTATATCTATTTAATATATAGTAGTGTGTTTATCAGAGAAGGTGATGGCACCCCACTCCAGTACTCTTGCTTGGAAAATTCCATGGATGGAGGAGCCTGGTAGGCTGCAGTCCATGGGATTACTGAGAGTCGGACACGACTGAGTGACTTCACTTTCACTTTTCATTTTCATGCATTGGAGAAGGAAATGGCAACCCACTCCAGTGTTCTTGCCTGGAGAATCCCAGGGACAGAGGAGCCTGGTGGGCTGCCATCTCTGGGGTCGCACAGAGTCGGACATGACTGAAGCGACTTAGCAGCAGAAGCAGCAGCAGCAGCAGTGTGTTTATGCTAATCCCAACCTTCTAATTATTCTTCCCCCACTTTTCCCCTTTGATAACCATAAGTTTATTATATCTGTGGGTCTATTACTGTTTTTTGTATAAATTAATTTGTATCATCTTTTGGGGGGCTTCCCTGGTGCCTCAGTAATAAAGAATCCAACTGCCAGTGCAGGAGAAACGGGTGGGTTGGAAAGATCCCCTAGACAAGGAGATGGCTACCCACTCCAGTGTTCTTGCCTGGGAAATCCCATGGACAGAGGAGCCTGATGGGCTACAGTCCATAGTGTTGCAAAAGAGTCAGAAAACTTAGTGACTAAACAACAACAATACACACACACACACACATAAACACACACACATGCACACATCTTCTTTATCCATTCATCTGTTGATGGACATTTAGATTGCTTACATGTCTTGTCCATTGTAAGTAGTGCTACTTCAAACATAAGGGTGCATGTATCTTTTTGAATTATGTTTGATATATTAATCAGTAGACTTAGGGCTCTTGGTTTCCAAGGCAAATTTCTATAGATACACATTATGAGAACAGTGACTCTTTCCTTAGACCTTGGGTATGAGGATCAGACATTGTCAAAGTCTAGAGAGTAAGAACCAGGTCCCATTAGACTAAAAGTTTGGGAAACAAATCCCACCTGCAGCAGACAGTATGAGAACTTCCCATTCTCCTTCCAGAGTATGGACACCAGTCTTCTCTTAATTTCAGAATGTAGAGGTGGGCCCTCTTCTTCTCCCTCATACACACTTCAGGTACATCCTTCTCTAGAAATGTCTTGGGGAACAGACCTGGCTTCCCTCCAGGGATCGGGCCCATCTCTTGCCTTCTTATTACTAAACGTTGTTGAAAAAGGTTCTAGGAAAGGTTAAGGGTTGAAAGACAGCATGTCTGTAGCTTAGCACAAGGTTTATGAATTCTGATTCTGAAGTCAGGTAGTCTAATAGAGTTTCATTTTTACTTAAATGCTTGTTCATTTAAACTCAATTATCTTAGCTGCCCATTTTAAAATAATTTACTTTTTTCTCCTATGAAATACCATGATAATTGTCTCTTATTCCCTGATGAAGAACCCAAAGTTTAAAGAGATAAGTGATATGATTGTCCAGGATACATCAGAAAGATTAAATGGTCAGAAAAAATCTAAGATTATTCATTTATTGGTTATTAATTAAAATTAATAAAATAAAAATGTTACTTCTAAAGGTATTTACATAAAAAGGACTTTTTAAAAGAAATGTCAAAATTTGATAAAGACTAGCTCTTGCCTCTTAGGGAATTTTGTAACATTTGTACTTTGGTAAACTCTGCAGGATGCTAAGAAATATAAGACACTGCTTTTTAGCAAGGAAAAGTAAAATATTTTATTAAAACTTTCTAGCTAAATATGACATCTGTACTAATCCTGTAAGACAAATAATGTATTATCTTTAGGTGCTATTAGTATGGAACTTATATAAATTATTAATAGATAAAAATAGATATTTGATTCCACTATATTTTTTCATAGTATTAGCTGAGAAAAAAAAAATACTGCACAAGTTACTCTTCATCACAAAAGTGTTTTTTTTATTTTCAATTTTAAAACTGGAAAATTATGAATACAGGTTATAAACCACTGAAGATACAAAAAGAGCTGCTTAGTATTCTTGATTACAGAGAGGCTATACATTAGTCTGCTTTCATTATAATCTTAAATTATCTTGTTATAGTAGAAATAGATAGGATCAAAGTTCCTATTAAGTGTTGAATTAGCCTAGAATAAATTGGGTACCACTAGTAGCTGGAAATTCTAATGGCTACCAGGCAGCAGGCCAATGCATATCTTCTGTTATAGTAATAATTGCGATGAAGGAGAGAATTGGCACAACGACTAGCCAGGCAACACTCCTGCTTTGTAAACACAAGACCTCTGCATCAGCTCCCACAAAGACTGAGGGTGACTCTGAACCCCAGCTGGGTCCATTCCCAGAGGGATTCCTTTATGTTGGTGGCGGACAGCACAGGCATCGATGGTTTGATGGACCTCTGGGAGCACTGTGACTAAGGCATAGCCAGAGATTCCTGTGTATGTTACTTAAGCAAGAGGAAACTTCACTAGGAAGAGGGAAAGGAAAGCCAGAACCAGCAAGTTATTGCACATTTGTCTATGCAATGAACTTTGAAGGTAAAGAGCTGGAATCTGACAACTTAGAAAAATCACAAACTTCTCATTTTCCCATTTTATAGCATTACTTTCTTGTCTCCATTGATGATTTTTGACCTTATAAAAAATTGCTTTCTTAAAAAAAAATTGCTTTCTTTTACATTTATGATTAAATTTTTGAGAAATTCCAGGGGTTTTATGTCCAATTTAAATATTATTACCTAATGTATTTGATGAATTAAAGCAACTCTGAATAGTTAGAAGGAATGAGACCATGACTGGAGCCAATGAGCTGTAGCTTTCTAGGCTCCTCTGTCCATGTAATTCTCCAGGCAAGAATAATGGAGTGGGTAGGCGTTCCTTTCTTCAGGGTATCTTCCCAACCCAGAAATTGAACCCTGTTCTCCTGCATTGCAGGCAGATTCTTTACCATCTGAACCACAAGGGAAGCCCTCATTGGAGCCAGTACTTGCTAATCTTCCTCCTCACTACTGCACTACTATGGCTCACTGGCCCATATCTCATGGATATTACTCAGGCTTCAGTCAAGTAGTAATTTTCCAGCTTTGTTCAAATGTATTGATAGTAGCTCTGAAGCATACATAAAATCAATATTTAAATTTCTACCTAGAGTTGATTCATATGGGATTCTTCTAGGTATAGGGTTTAGATTTCTGTGTCCTAAGATTGGGAAGTCCTTGACTTGGTGACTTTGAATTCTAAAAGATTAATGACTAAAGTTTTTTCCTAGTCATATTATATTCAATATTTCAGATACTTGGTACTGAATCTATAGCATGGCATGTCTCTTGAATAAGAAATCTATACATATCTGAAACAGGATAGATTTGAGGTTTTGAAACTTAGCAGGGCTTAAATGGGAGCAGTGATGATTATGGTTATATCCCACCCATTAACAAGATCATCTACTATGAGGAATTGTGAGAAAGTAGGATCCTGTGTATTATATGGTCTAGTGAGGGCCAGTAGTGATTGCTCCTCTCCAAAGTCCCTTTCCATACTGTGCTGTGCCTTGCTAAGTCACTTTAGTCATGTCTGAGTCTATGAGACTCTATGGACTGTAGCCTGCCAGGCTCCTCTGTCCATGGGATTCTCCAGACAAGAATGCTTGAGTGAGTTGCCATGCCCGCCTCCAGGGGAATCTTCCCAACCCAGGGACAGAACGAGTATCTCTTAAGTCTCCTGCATTGAAAGTGGGTTCTTTTACCTCTAGTGCCACATGGGAAGCCCCAAGCCCCTTTCAACCTTTGCTAATTCTAGCCCCAGAAGGGCTCTGTCTGAAACCAAATTATCACAACCCCTGTCTTACTGAGTCTGAGGTGTCTCTGAGGGAAAGGAAAACTTCTTAGGTCCCTAGACCAATGAGCTGCTGTAGCCCCTCACTCTACTCTAGCCCCATTCATGCATTAATGTCACCAATTATTTCCCTGCACCTGTTTTGTTTTTTTGTTTTTCTTTCCCTTCCCATTCTTCTTCTTTTTCCTCCTCTACCCCTCTCCTTCTCCTCCTTCTTCTCCTTCTCTTCTATCTCATTCTCCTCCTCCATCTCCTTCTTATTCTATGTGCTCACAAGTTTTCTGGGACTTTGGAGGGGTGGCATTTATTTTATTTTATTTTGTTTTCAATTAACAAAGGGAAGCAGATCCAGTGTTTTTCTCTTTCTTGGGTCTTGGGCTGGTGATAGCTGGATGGGTCAGAAACTGTGAACATAGATAAGGGCTCAGGAGTACACAAAGAGGGGAGTGGCAAAGAGAGGACCAGCTAAAGACAACGAAAGCCAGGGTGCTTCTCTTACTGCTTTCAAAGACTCTGTCTTTCGTTTCCATACAAGTAGATAAGTGGAAGAGATTATGGGTTTGTGCTTGGGGTCTTGCATGGTTAACTGTTCAGAAATGCCCGGTAAATATGCCCTGTGTAAAATATATATGTGTGTGTGTATGTTTATAAATATGTGAGTACTTCAAAATATGAAGGCTACAGTGACTGGATAGCATGAAAATACCTTGAAAGCCAGGGGTCTAATTTTAATTGCAATTAAAAATAAATTTAGTTTAAAAAGCTTTGAAAACTAATTTAAATACAAAAGACAGACGCAAAATCACCTGAAAGAAAAAAGCATATTTCCCAGGCCAGAGACTCTTAACTATAATCTATGGAATGTTCTGATGTGTTAATCATTAGAGTATTAATCATTAGAGAATTGACCAACAAGGGAAGTCTAGGAAATAGAAGGTTGCTCTGTTGGCTTAGAATCTAGAGATGTTGAACCTCACATAACATTTATGTTCAAGCCATATCTATCTTTCACATGAAAAGGATGAATAAGCCATGTCTGAATTTACTATCAAGATGCTTCCTTGGCATGACTGAATCCAGCTACTTGCCTTGTAACAGTTTGCCTCCTCTATTTACTTGATTAATATAAGGAAAGCATGTATTACTCACAAAGACATGAAAATTCAAGTTATAAATCCCAATGTAAATTAATAAAAAATTACATTGATTTCTATTTTTAGGGTTGTGTGCCTTTTATTTTGACAAAAATAAGTCTTCAAGAATAAATCTCAACCTAAAAACAAATGGGCCACATTCTGAAATTAACTAATATGATCAAGGCCCTGTTTGCTGAAATCTAAATTGCACTGGTTGGCATTACCTCTCTTGGCATTACTCCACTGATGTTGTGGTATGCAGGTTGTGGTGGGTTGGGTGCACATATATGCATTCATGCATGCTAAGTTGCCTCAGTCATGTCCAACTCTTTGCAACCTGGACTGTAGCCCTGCCAAGCTTCTCTGTCCATGAGATTCTCCAGAAAAGAATACTGGAGTGGGTTGCCATGCCCTCCTCCAGGGAATCTTCCCAACCCAGGACTGAACCTGTGTCTCCTGCATTGGCAGGTGTGTTCTTTACCACTAGCAAAATCAGGGAAGCCCATTTATATGTACAGGTGCCAACATGCATGCATGTATACTAAGTCACTTCAGTCTCATCCTACTCTGTGACCCTATGGGCTGTAGCCCACCAGGCTCCTCTGTCCATGGGATTCTCCAGGCAAGAATACTGGACTGGGTTGCCATTTCTTTTTCCAGGGGATCTTCCCGACCCAGGGATTGAAACTGAGTCTCCTGTGACTCCTGCATTGCAGGTTGATTCTTTACCAATGAGCCACAGAGGAAGTCCGTAGGTCCCAATATAAATATTAGCAATTGTTATTGTAGGAAATTAGGCTTTATTATGAGTGATGCAGGAAAATACCAGAGAACTTTGGACAAAGAGATTGCCATACACAATTTACATTTTTACCAGTGTGCTTTGACTGCCATATTGGGAAAACACTGTCAGGAGCAGTGGTAGAAAGATCAATTAGAAGTCTGCAGTAAGCATCCAGGTGGAGATTATATTGCCTTACACCAGGGAGGCGGTAGCAAGGGGTCAAACTGTAAATAAATATTTAACACTAAGTAGATTTTCTAATAGGATGTGGAATTTGTGATCTGTTGGTGTGTGTATGAGTGTGCATGCATGCACATGCTCTTGTACATGCTGATTTCTGAATGCGAGTATCTGTGTGGGAGCATGTGAAAGTCAGAGAAAGAGAGTCTTTACATTGAGTTTCATCAATTTCTTTGTTGATCACATTAACTGCCCCAGATTTCTTGCTTTTAAATGAGGATAGTGGTACTTCCTTGGTGGTCCTGTGGTTAAGTAAGCACCTGCCAATGTAAGGGATACAGGTTTAATCCCTGATAAGTCCAAAAAGATTCCATGCCACTGAGCAATTAAGCCCGTGGGCCACAACTGCTGAGCCTAAGCACCGCAGCTGCTGAAGTCTATGTACCCTCGAGTCTGTGCTCCACAGCAAGAGAAATCACAGTGAGAAGCCTAAGCACCACAACTGGAAAGTAGCCCTCGCTTGCCACTACTAGAGAAAGCCTACATGCATCAGTGAAGGACTAGGGCAGCCAAAATTAAATAAATAAAATAAAATGAAGATGGTGGATGGGTAGGTAGGAAACTCAGAAAATATCTCTGGAGCATGTTCACACATTCAAATTTTAGCCAAAGTGACATGGAGAGTACAGCACTTCTTGAGTACTGATCAGGGGCCTAGAAGGTAAGACATTTTCCTGTGAGGCAGTAGCGCCAAGATGGACCTGAGATGGTTCCTTAAGTTGAGCGTTGCCTGGTGTTATCCCCAATCAGATCTGCCCAGCATGTCACGGGCCCTTTGTCAGCTGATGTCGGGGTTAGCATTGTTTTCCTGTTTCATGCCCCCCTCTTTCATCCTCATATCTCAGTCATAACCACAGAACCCTGCAAAGTGGATGTGCAGTATGTGGAATCTTAAAAACGTGAGACCTAGGACTCCCCTGGTGATACAGTGGACAAAAATTCATCTTCCAATGCAGAGGACATGGATTTGATCCCTGGTCTGGGAAGATTCCACATGCTGCAAAGTAACTAAGCCTGTGCTCCGCAGCTACTGAGCCTGCACCGCAACTAACGAAGCCCACACACTGCTACTACTGAGCCTGCTCGCTGCTGCTACTGAAACCCATGTACCTAGAGTATGCGCTCCACCACCAAGAGAGGACACTGCAGTGAGAAGCCCGCACACTGCAATGAAGAGTAGCCCCATGCACTCACTGCAACAGAGAAAACCCCCAGGCAGCAAAGAAGATCCTAGCACAACCACAAGAAAAAAATTAAGAAAATTTTTAAAAGGTGAGATCTGGAAAAATTATTTAGTCATCCAGCCCTGACACATCTTTATATACTGGAGGCAACGGTTTATAAGGGCTCTGTCCTGGGTTATACAGTACATGAGAAAGAATCAGGACTTCTCTAGCAAAGGTTTCATGCTTTAAATTACTCTGATCACATTTGATTTATTTTGTAAATTAAAAGTTCATATGCATGTACTTATAAGGTTTTCTTTCTTTCTTTTTTTTTTTCTTTTTCTTCTTCTGGCTGTGGGAGACAACCTGCAAGATGAATATGTGATGAACAATGACTGATCATTCAATGGCATCTATGGGACAACCAGAAATACACTTTAAATCTAAAGGGAACATATTCCAGGATATGTCACATTCTGCCTCAGTATCCCTCTTTCCTCCCGATGCTGTCTCGGATGGAGTTACAGTCAGGCAGTGTACTTCTCCTTTTTTGTCATCTGTCCTGTAAGCCTCTTGCTGGGAACACAGATAGCAGTCAACAGGCAGGGCTGAGAACATCTGGCCACACACCCTAAGCCTCAGCATGACTCAGCATGATTCAGCATGGTTGTGTTGGAGGTGGGGGCAGACCCTTGTCCCTAAGGCTAAGCAGACCTAGAAGATAGGGAGCAGGGCACTGACTCAGATCTGGGGGTGGCCCCGAACATGAATGCCTATGGGAAGGCAGCAGTGGAGGTTTAGACAAAAATTAATTATGAATTAAAGGGAAATTGGAGCTTATTTATTTGGAGATGAGATGTTTAGAAGGAATAGAAGGGCCTGGGCTTTTAGGCAAGAGAGTCATCCAGTAAATGTTTTCAGAGCAGCTGCTATGTGGTAGAAACTAATGTCAGTGCTTGAATCATAAATAAGACATGTATCTTGCTGTCCAGGAGTCAGAAACAATAGTTAATAATGTATAATATATACAATATTATAATATTTTACATACTTAATAGAGGTATATGTGTTAGGGGAAAATTATGACTCTCTAATTTTCTTCTCTGCAAAGCAGGGTATTAGTTAACTAACTTGGCTGTTGTAATCATTTTGCTATGCATATGTATGGGCTTCCCTGGTGGCTCAGTGGTAAAAGAATCTGCCTGCAGTGCTGGAGGAATGGGTTTGATCACAGGGTTGGAAAGATCTGCTGAAGTAAGAAATGACAACCCACTCCAGTATTCTTGCCTGGGAAATCCCATGGACAGAGGAGCTGGGCTGTCTACAGTCTATGGGGTCTCAAGAGTCAACTAAACCATCACCATCACCATGTATATATACTATATATATATATATATATATATATGATATATATCAAATCATCATGTTGTATACTTAACACAGGTATTATTTTTATTTAAAAAGGAAAGCAAAAAAAAAAGACTTAAAATATCTATATCTCCAATCATCCTTTGGATGTAAGTTGTGACTGTAATGGATAATACTTAGTGAACATATATTGTGTCCCTATCTCTTTACACAATAAATTAATTCTCATGATTTACCCTATAAGTCATATTATCATCCTATATTTCAGACACATGGAGACATTAAGAATCTTGCCCAAGGTTATATAAGGGATCACTGAACCGCTTCCAGTTCCTCAAGGTAACATTTGACTAAAGCATTGTCATCCTTATTTGATTAGGAATGGTCTTGTAGTCACTGAAGACCTTGATACACTATCTACCTTTACGTAATTTTCCTGGCCCCAATAGACTTATGAAACCTCTGATGTAGGAAAGAAGAAGGGAGAGTTTACTGTGGTGAGTGAAAAAGTCTCAGTCTGTGACTAAGGGGTTCCTTACTAAGGCTCAATTATTCTGCCTCACAGTATTGTGGCTTCCTTGGTGGCTCAGCAGTAATGCCTGCCAATGCAAGAAATGTGAGTTTGATCCCTGGGTCAGGAAGATCCCCTGGAGAAGGAAATGACAACCCACTCCAGTATTCTTGCTTGGAAAATTCCATGGACAGAGGAGCCTGGCAGTCTACAGTCATTGGGGTCGCACAGAGTGGGACATGACTTAGTGACTAAACAACCTTGCATGGCAGCTAGTTCTATGTATCTTGCATGAAGGATGATGCACGATGGGTATTCTCTATTACGAGAAACCTTTTCATCTCTCAAGACTCACCTTACGTTATTTACTCCCCCAAAATAAAGACAGCATGAGGCCCAAACTGACCTTGGAGAAGTTAACATATAAAGCAGGGTCCTACACTGGTAACATTTGTGAGGACTCACTGTCAAAGCTCTGCAAAGGGAGTTTCAGAGAACTTGCAGACCTTCTCATTTTTTGTGCTCTTAACTCATCATCACAGCACTGCCCCTGGTGTGGTTTAGTGTCCTGAATGCTTGGCACAAATTAAGATGTCACAAAGATCTAAATAAATAGATATGCCTATCTTTTAGGTTCATTGACTTTAATACACTCTCATCCTTAACCAAACTTGCTGCTTGGCCAAGGGGTCAAGAGGTCATTTGTGCCAGTATGGACTTAACCTACAATCTAACAAACTCTGTAGTCCAAGCTAGAGCCTCTTTTTAACCTGAATTTGTTTCCAATTCTTTTTTATTTCTTTCTCTTTCAAACTTTCCTACAGAGAGATACACCCATGTAGAGAAGGTATGGTCTGCAACCATGGCTTGAACCCTAATCTTTAATCTCTATGGTAAAAAAAAAGTAGGGAATAGGAGCAGTTTAACCTGCTTCTATTTCTTGGGTCCACAGTGGATGTCCACATTGATGTTTTGTTGTAGAAAGAGCAGAGTCTTTAGCAGCAAGAGAACCGGGCCTGCATCTTAACCTCACTACTTACCAGCTTTGTGAACTTGGACAGATTATTTCATCTCTTTGATCTTCAAGTCACCCACACTATAAAAAAGACAGTGTCATATGGACAATAGGTGAGTTCAGAACACCTGGATTCAGATTAAAAATTGACTACTTATTCAAGACATTTTCTTACATTTTCTGTGCCTTGGTTTCCTCATCACCTGAGAAACATTAATGGACTTCTGAATACTGGTAGAGGATAAACTAAGTTAATTCATATAATGAACTTAAATTATATCTTAGCATATATGAAAAACTCAAGAAATATCACTTATCATTAGCATGAATTATGGGGTTGTGAAGAGTCAGACATGGCTTAGCAACTAAACAGCAATAACATATTTCAGGATATATACTTCACAAAACTACCATATTAAAGGAGACTATTTAAATACCTAGAATGGTACCTGACATGTAGAAAGATTTCAGTAAGTGTTAACTCCCACCCTCTTTTAATTTTCCCCTAGTCTAAATCTCTTCTGTTTCTTCAAGTGTCTTTCCTGTGGTCTCTAGTTCCTTAATCATCCTGTTTCCTGTTCAACTTCTGGTCAGATTCTTAGTGGACCTCTTATGCTTCAAGATCTAGGGTTGTACATGCTCCATGTGAAGTGAGAGTTTCTAAAAGAGCAAAGTTGCTGTCAGCTGCCTTCATCTGCAGCTATGCCTTCAGGAGTTTCAGTCCAAAAGCTAAGCTCTTGACTTTCACCACAGTAACTGGGAAGATGGCCCAACTAGGGGAGGGGAAGGCTCTGCTTATACAGCATCTCAGGCCATTGTTCAATGATGTATTGGGCTTTGAGACAGTCTGTAGATCTTCAAGAGTGGTTGGTGTTATTTTCTAGAACTTACCTGTTGTTTTGAGACATCTGGTCCCTAGTGAGCCCATAGCTCTAGCCTGAATTGCTGTTACTGGTCCTGACGGTGTCTATATCTTTTTGTATTCAATAACCCCAAAGATAGATGTAATTATTATCCTTATTTTACAGATTTCAAGACTGTGTTCAGAGGATCAAGCCCCCCTAATTGGATTGGGGAGTCTTACGTGATAGTAAAAAGTAAAATGGTGCTGTCCTGGGCCTCTCTCCCCTTTCCCCTGCTCACTTCTGTTCTCACAGTCTATCTGCCCTGAGACTCGTGACTCCACCCGGAGCCGCCAACCTGACCTGACCACCTATCTGACCCAACAGACCTGTAGCCCTTCTGGGCTCTGATAGCCAGCAACTAGTCTTGGCCCTGCCCTCTCTGTGACCTCTGATAGACACATCTTGCACCCCAGCTCCCAGAGTCCCTGTGGAGACCTCAGGTTTGCTGAGTCAAAGTTCGCTGAAGTTCAAGCCCAAAGAAATGCCTGCTTGCAGAGTTACAGTCCCAGACCTCTCCAGGCCTGCCTCCTACATGCAGAGCCCCATTCCTCTGCTCTCCTAGGCCTATCCATCTCATGCTCCTCAGCAGTGCAGCAAAGGGCTTGTGAGCTGTGGATTCAGAGTCTGATTTGGGTCCAAGAACTAGCGATGTCTCTTACATGTCTGACCTTAGGCAACATGCCTTGACTCCTCTAAGCTTAATCTTCATCCCCTCATCTCAAAATAAGGATGATGATCTTATCCAATTTTTTAGAGTTTATGTGGGGTTAGAAGAAAATATGACACACTCTGAAGTAGCAGCTTATTTAATTAGAGTTTAGAATATAGAAAAAAGGAAAGGAAAGTGAACTCGCTCAGTCGTGTCCAACTCTTTGTGACCTCATGTACTGTAGCCTACCAGTCTCCTCTTTCCATGGGATTTTCCAGGCAAGAATACTGGGGTGGGTTGCCATTTCCTTCTTGAGGAGATCTTCCTGATCCAGGAATCGAACCTGGGTCTCCCACACTTCATGCAGACTCTTTACCATATGAGCTACCAGGGAAGCCCTTAGAATATAAAAGTTCTCAATAAATAGTAGATTTTATCATCCATTAATCCTGTACATCTTCTCCACAACTCTCCTACTCACTTCACATCTCCTTATTCCCCCACATTCCTCTTCATTCTGTTTTTCTTATAGTGATTTCAGATGTTTAGAATGGAATTTGGGGGATAAGCCATTCAGTTCAGTTCAGTGGCTCAGTCATGTCTGACTCTTTGTGACCCCATGAATCGCAGCACACTAGGCCTCCCTGTCCATCACCAACTCCTGGAGTTCACTCAAACTCACGTCCATCAAGTCAGTGATGCCATCCAGCCATCTCATCCTCTGTCATCCCCTTCGCCTCCTGCCCCCAATCCCTCCCAGCATCAGAGTCTTTTCCAATGAGTCAACTCTTCACATGAGGTGGCCAAAGTACTGGAGTTTCAGCTTCAGCATCATTCCTTCCAAAGAAATCCCAGGGCTGATCTCCTTCAGAATGGACTGGTTGGATTTCCCTGCAGTCCAAGGGACTCTCAAGAGTCTTCTCCAACACCGCACTTCAAAAGCATCAATTCTTTGGCACTCAGCTTTCTTCACAGTCCAACTCTCACATCCATACATGACCACTGGAAAAACCATAGCCTTGACTAGACGGACCTTTGTTGGCAAAGTAATGTCTCTGCTTTTTAATATGCTATCTAGGTTGGTCATAACTTTCCTTCCAAGGAGTAAGCGTCTTTTAACTTCATGGCTGCAGTCACCATCTGCAGTGATTTTGGAGCCCCCCAAAATAAAGTCTGACACAGTCTGACACTGTTTCCACTGTTTCCCCATCTATTTTCCATGAAGTGATGCCATTAACAAGTGAATTATCTCTTGAAGGAGCCATACTCATCAGATGGATCATCTCAGCAGCATTCAAGGGGA
This sequence comes from Bos indicus, assembly GCF_029378745.1. Taxonomy (NCBI): domain Eukaryota; kingdom Metazoa; phylum Chordata; class Mammalia; order Artiodactyla; family Bovidae; genus Bos; species Bos indicus. The sequence continues at coordinate 49,006,715 of NC_091774.1, read as the reverse complement.
GGATGGGGGATGAAAGCCAACAGCGGGAGCCCAGGAAGGAACCCGAGGCAGCTGTACTCAAGGAAGTGAGAGTAGGAAGCTGGGGGCCAGTCTCTGGATGCTGGGCTCCTAGGGAACAGCTTCAACGAAATGGGACACAGACTGGGAAAAACAGTTTCAGACTTTAGGTAAAGACATTTTAATAGGACAGATTGAAGAGAGGGGCTCTGGAGGTTTGGAGCAAAGGGACCCCTGTCACACTAAGAAAACCTGCCCCTTGTGGGCACTGGTCTCTTTCCTGTGCATATCCTATGGGGCTCCTGATTTTAGGACAGGCTTCACAAAGCCCTAACTGCCCACCAGGTGAACCCCTGAATGGAGAGAAAACATTGTGGTTTTCACTTGGAACTCTCTTTTTGCTCTGCTTCCCTCTTTTCCTCAGCTCAGCACATCCACTTGATAATTTGATTCATCCAATGAAGAAATGAGGGGGAGAGCCTTTTCTCGTGTGTGTCCATCACTGTGTGTATGATAGGGAAGAAGAGACTGAAATGTAACAGCACAGACCTTCATAGAGCTACGTGACTCTAACAATTCATCAAGGACAATCTTCAGCTTACCCTGTTTCATACAGCCATGATGACGCTCTTCCTCTCACAGGGAGGCACTCGTGGCTTTTCCACTGAGCCCTTGCTTTTGTTAAACAACATAATATTTGCAAAGTTCTTACGCAAATGAAAATTTTTTAATCCTGTGTCACATAATAATCCCTGTTTCAGAAGATAACCTTCCCATATTGGAATAGTCACATACATATTTGTTAAACCCAAATTGCATACATTGTAACATGGTGGCATACCAGTGACCCAGAGAATCACAGTCCTTGACTTCACAAAGCCAACTACTTACATGAGGGCAATAATCATAACCACCACCCTTTTTCTACTTAGTATATTCTTCTTTCTAGTATACTCTTCTTTCTTTCCTAGTATACTCAGGGAAATAAGTTAAATGATATGTTATGCAAAATCCTTGCTGAAAAGTCTGGCACATTAGTAAGCTTTCAATAAATGCCAGTTATCTTATTATTACTGTTACAAATGCACTGGTGGAAAGTGCAGAATAAAACAGTCAACAAAAATGGCAAAAGACTCTGGAGCACTTAGCATATATAAGACACAAATTTTGCATATATTTACTTTTTCAGTGTCAGAACAGTCTTATGAGGATGTTAAAACCCCATTTTATAGGTGAGAGGATTGGGTCATACAGCTAGTAACGTGCTGAGTTCAGCCACTCAGACCATCTGACTCCATAGTCCGTGCTCTTAACCATGGCTCTCTACTCCACTAAGACTTCTTTGAAGTAAATGGTTCAATCTCTGAAGTGAGTTAGTGAAGGCAGCTAAGTGGGGAGAGTGTCAAGCTCTTTCCTAGAGGTGTGAGAAGAGAGGGGAGAAGAGTATGCTCTCTTCTCCACTCAGGAGCCAGCACACGCACATTACTACCAGTGGGTCTGCTTAGGAGAATGTCCTAGGTGAATGAGAAGACCTCAGGATGTCTTGCTGGTTAAGAAGAATAGGGTTCAGTAACACTCCTGGTTTAAGTGTTGAGGGAACTTACGAATTTAATCAACAGAAATTCTCTGTCAGTAGAAAGACCATTTTATCTGCACGGTGCGCTAAGTCACTCTAGTCACATCCAAAAGAGAAATCTGAAGCTCAGGGAAAGATGAGGACTTTCTCAATGTGATGTAATTTGTCATGAAAATACCCAAGATAGGACTCAAAGCTCCTGACTTGCTCTCCAGGGCACTTTCCCTAAGGCCCTTTGGCCTTGAACTGTGCTCTTTCTGAGAGAAGGAATAGATGGAACCTAAAATATCTTAGGGTAGTTTCCCTGCTACAGCCAGGCTGGGTGGGATCCTGGTTAGTTCTTTAAAAATAAATATGTCATTTGAATACAGAAATAGGCAAACCCTGCTCAGGGGCTGGGAGGGAAAAGCTGCTGTTTCCAGGTCCTGGTCCTACAGATAATGCTATCAGGGCCTTGGCAGGGCCCCTCCCATGACTGGGCCTTGACATGAGTCAGCCTAGTCTGGGACAGGAACAAACCTATCATTCAGACCTGGAGTATGGTGGGGAGAGAGGAGAAAGGGCTTACAGTCCACAAACTCAGTTATGACTCTTCTCTCCCTAAGAAAAGGAAGGACGCGCAGAGGTCTATGTAGAGCCTGCTTCCCTTTTTGTGTGCTTCAGCCGTAAAGAGGTAAAGAGCTCACTGCTCTCAAAATGATGGTGAGGTCTTTGCACTATATGCCATCTCATACAAACCCTTGTCTCAGCCCACACCTGACATGGATCATATCTCTCTTCCCAGGCCCACATGCTTGTCTTTGCATAATAGTTAAGGCATCATTGAAAAATTTACTTTTTTCAACTTTTTTTCTTGTTTCTCTTTCTTCAGTGACTTAATGGGAAAGTGCATACATTTTCCCTCTATAAATTGGCAATAGATTTAATTTCACAACAACTTTCTTGTGCTTATATATATTCACAATAGCTTTCATTTGTTACTGTTGGAAAAAGTTACAATACATTGTGGTAAACCAAAAAGAAAGCCATACAAAGTCAGAAAATAAAAACTAGGCCTCAGTTTTTTATCAACAATATAAATATTATGAAACTAACACAATTATGCGATAATTAATATATAGCATCTAGTTGTATGCCTGACATGTCATAGAAAATCCAGGAAAGGCGTTACAAGGTATTTCAATGACAACATGCTGACCCTGACTTAGGATAGTAAATATAGACAATACATAGTTCATTTTCCCTGGTGACTCAGATGGTAAAGAATCTGCCATCAGTGCAGGAGACCCAGATTTGACCCCTGAGTGGAGAAGATCCCCTGGAGAAGGGAATGGCTACCACTCCAGTATTCTTGCCTGGGACAGTCCATGGACAGAGGAGCCTGGCAGGCTACAGACCATGAGTTCACAAAGAGTCAGATATGACTAACAGTTCCAACCCAAAAAAACGTGACTAGGGCAGCATTAGGATGAAGGTTAGAATTTAATTTTTAATAATAAAAAAGACAGATTTTATTTTCTCAGTCTCCAAAATCACTGCCAATGGTGACTGCAGTCATGAAATTTAAAGAGGCTTGCTTCTTGGAAGAACAACTATGACAAACCTAGACAGCATATTAAAAAGCAGAGACATTACTTTGCCAAGAAAGGTCCACATAGTCAAAGCTCTGATTTGATTTTTCCAGTAGTCATGTCTGGATATGAAAGTTGGACCATAAATAAGGATGAGCAATGAAGAATTGATCCTTTTGAACTGTGATGTTGGATCAGACTCTTGAGAATCCCCCGGACAGCAAGAAGATCAAACCAGTCAATCCTAAAGGAGATCAATCCTGAATATTCATTGGAAGGACTGATGCTGAAGCTGAAACTCCAATACTCTGGCCACCTGATGCAAAGAGCTGACCCATTAGAAAAGACCCTGATAGTAGGAAAGATTGAAGGCAGGAGGAGAACGGGATGACAGAGGATCAGGTGGTTGGATGGCATCACCAACTCAATGGACATGAGTTTGAGCAAGCTCTAGGAGATTGTGAGGAACAGGGAAGCCTGGTGTGCTGCAGTCCATGGGGTCACAAAGAGTCAAACATGACTGAGTGGTTGAATAATAACAACAAATCAAAAAGAACTTAAAGAATAAAACTTTGAGTTTTCAATAAGTTTTGAGTTGGTACTGGACTAGAATGAATAATCTGAGGACCTGTAGTTTCTATTTAACTGCCTTCAGGTAGAAATCTCTGCAAAGAATTAGTGGTCCCCCAAACCAGTGCCCTGAGAAAATATTTTTTTCTTATGCAAAAAGTCCAAGCAAGTCCTTGTCTTATTCCCTGAAGTCAGCAGAGAATGACTCTGGCCCACCTTCAGGGTGAGGGAAGACTTGGGGAGTTTGGGACAGTGACTTTGAGGGTTCACAGTCTTCTTTGTCCATCAAGTTTAACACTCCTGTCTACTTCCACAGCTCACACAGTAGGATAGAGACTGAAAGTGCTGAGAACCTGGGATCTCAGATGCAGGGAAAGAGGAGATATTAGTATTCATTTCCTATTTTTTCTTTTTTTATTGAACTCTAATTGATTTACAGTATTATATCTGAAATACAGTATTTACAGTATTATATCTGTACTATGCTGTACACTTTCAGGTGTACAGCATAGTGATTCAGTATTTTTACAGGTTATATTCTATTCAGAATCATTACAAGAGAGTGGCTATATTTCCTTGTGCTGTACTATATGTCCTTGTTGCTTATCTATTTTATACACAATAGTTTGTATTCGGTTGACCAAAAAGTTTGTTCAGGTTTTTCTATAACATTTAACGGAAAAACCCAAAGGAAGTTTCTGCTAACACGGGTTATCTGATAATCCTATTTCCTTAATTCGTCCCTCCCTTCCCTCTTCCCTTTGGTAACCACTGGTTTGCTTTCTATATCTGTGAGTCTGTTTCGTTCTTGCATATGCACTCATTTGTATTATTTTTTATATTTCACATATAAGTGATCTCATTCATTCCCTATTAACATTATTAACATGTTCCTGAAACTTTTTAGTCCAATCATCTAGGAAATATGATTTGCCAGTCGGAATTGTTTTTTAATTGAAGGGTAATTGCTTTGCAGAATTTTGTGGTTTTTCTGTCATACATCAACCAGAATCAACCCAGACCTTCCTCCCATCTCCCTTCCCATCCCACCCTTCAGTTTGTCACAGAGCCCCTGTTTGAGTTCCCTGAGTCATACAGCAAATCAATTTTTAAGAAAAAAATATTTTGGCTTCCTTTGACATCAGAATTAAACCTAGGCACTAATGAATTAAACAAGGCCAGATATCTCGTATCTGAGACCTACTGTTTCTGCCCCCTCCCCTCATCCCTATCCTCAATACCACAAAGTATGCAGTTGAGTTTCCCACATTGCATCCAGAGTGCAATGGATAAGCCTTGCCCTTGGAAAAACCACCTTAGGGATCATGTGTCTCTCCTGCCAGGTAAATACGAGACCTGGATTTTTCAAACAGGGTGAGGAGACAATCATGAAGGGAAGATTTAATTCATCTATCTCTTCATCTGTTCACCACCTATCTATCTATAATATTCATTCATTCATAGATGTAAGCAAAAAGCTCACAGATAGTATGAAAGTGCTCAGGTCCCTGTGTGTGTGTGTGTGTGTTTCTGTCTGCGTTGAATTTAAGTGGAAGTACGACTCTGCTGCCTCCACGTGGTCTCCAGACTACCCTGCAAGTCTCTGTCAATTGCTTAGTTTTGATTTTGAGATGCTGTGTAAACACTGCCCTCTCTTGTGTTTGAATTTCCTCTGGATAATAATTTTCAAAATAGAATAATTGTGTCATATGTAGGACATCATTTTTGAAAATTAGACAAACTGAAGTTTGAGTTCAGCCCTTGAAACATATATATGGCATTGAGAAATTTAATTAACTTGTATAAGTCCAGAAGTCTTCAGCACGAAATTTGTATCATAAGGTCTCCTATTTGGGAGACATATTATAGGTCTATAAATGGTCTCCTATTTATAGACCCCAAACTATACAAATTAGATCTTAATTTCTAATGTATCTACATACTTACTATAGTTCCTAGCATAAAGTAAAACCCTTATGAATATTATCTTTTAATATATATATTTTAAGTACCTTCAGCATACTATTTGGGCTTCACTCATGGCTCAAATGGTAAAGAACCTGCCTGCAATGCAGAAGATCCAGGTTTGTCCCCTAGGTCAAGAGGATCCCCTTGAGAAGGACATGGCTACACACTCTAGTATTCTTGCCTGGAGAATTCCATGGACAGAGGAGCTTGGCAGGCTACAGTCCATGGGATTGCAAACAGTCAGACACAACTGCGTATGTTCTTTGAATGATTTGAGTTTTGCATGTAATATTTCTCTTAGTCATTAATACACTATGCATAAATCACTTATTCCCCTTTCCAAGTGAGTCACGTATAAATCAAAATATGTAAGAAAATATTTAAGCATTATATAGCTAGGAAATAATTTTATTTATAGAATACTCCAACAATATAAACACTCATAAACTGAAAATTGATAGTTCTTATCCTACAGTCCTACTCTCATTCCTCTTCCTATAGGAAACCAGACTTAGCAGTCTGGTGCGAATCCTTCCAGAATGTATTTCTGATTCATGGGGATGGGTGTGGGAGAGAGAAAGAGAGAGAGAGAAAGAGGAACAGAGGGGTGAGGAAAGAGATTCAATATTTCTTTATCCCTTGAAAAAGCTCTTCCTATTATGTTAAATTGAAGGTAATATTTCCTTTTTGAAATCTGGGATAAATAAAGACAGATTAATATTTAAAATCATGTGAAGGTCTGTGACATTGTGAAAATATAAGTTGATATTTTACTATCCTTTGCTTTACTATTAGAAATGGGAAAGAGGGTGTAGCCATTTTCTCAGGAGACATTGCTGGGGAAAAGGAAGCTGAAAGAGGTACCCAAATACCTTGTCTCTGCAAGGTGGGGGCACCTACCTTCAGTCAAGAGACCTCTTCAGCACTCCCTTCATAGGAGGCTCCACCCATCTTAACCTGTTGACTACATCAGTTATCTCCTTCCCTCTGATGGCCATAGCAACAGCAGCAGCCTACTTTTCTAAACAAATCTTCCAGGTATATATCGGAGAGTATTAACACCCTGATAAGATAAAAATATATAGTTTGTCATTTTTTATCATTATGATTACCACTGACTATCTCAGCCTTTCACGTGATCACTCTGATTACACTGATGGTCATCGGCTGTGAAACATTAAATCAGAGAAAAGGTAACCTCATGCTTACAGGTTTAAACTTAAACAGTTAAGCAGAGTGAATTAGAAAGCTTACAAATATTTTCCAGAAAGTGTGAAATGAGTCTTCTCCAAATTAGTGCATAGAGAAGAATAGTGGACAATAGACCCCATATTAGAATGAGCAACTCTAGCTTAAATCTTCACCAATTTTTAGTTCAGACGCAAAGACAGGCTATGTGGATCATGTCACGGAGGCAAGAGGGGAGAATCGATGGCAAGAAACAAAAAGCCGTTAGATCTGGGAGAGTAGAAAAGAACATAACAACAGCCGATTGTGATGCTAACAGTGCAAAAGAGATGCTGGTAAAGAGATGGAGGGGTAAGGCAGGGAGTAGCAGACAACCACGTGGTAGTCAAAGGATTTGGCCATCAGGAAAAGAATACCATAAAGAGTAATCTAAGGATGGAGCAATATTAGACTTAGGTGTAAAAGATAAGCTCTGAGGCATTAAAACACAGGCTTCCAAGATTGTGGGGAGGATGGTGAAGGTTAAATTATTTTTCAGTCACTAAGTCATGTCCTACTCTTTGCAACCCCATAGACTAAAGCACACCAAGCTTACCTGTCCTTCACTATCTCCCAGAGTTTGCTCAAATTCATGTCCATTGAATTGGTGGTGCTATCCAACCCTCTCATCTTCTGCAACCCTCTTCTCCTTTTGCCTTCAATCTTTCCCAGAATCAGGATCTTTTCCAATGGGTTGACTCTTTACATCATGTGGCCAAAGTATTGGAGCTTCAGCTTCAGTATCAGTCCTTCCAATGAATATTCAGGGATGATTTCCTTTAAGACTTAGTAGTTTGATCTCCTTGCAGTCCCAGGGATTCATAAGAGCCTTCTCCAGCATCACAATTCAAAAGCATCAAGTCTTCAACGCTCAACATTCTTTATGGTCCAACTCTCACATCCCTACATGACCAGTGGAAAAATCATAGCTTTGACTATATGCACCTTTGTTGGCTAAGTGATGTCTCTGCTTTTTAATACACTATCTAGGTGTGTCATAGCTTTCCTTCCAAGAGGTAAGCATCTTTTAACCTCATGGCTGCAGTCACCATCCACAATAATTCTGGAGAAAATAAAATCTATCACTGCTTCTACTTTTCCCACTTCTATTTGCCATGAACTGATGGGACTGGATGCCATGATATTAGTTTTTTGAATGTTGAGTTTTAAGCTAGCTTTTTCACTCTCTTCTTTCACCCTCTTTAGTTCCTCATCATTTTCTGTCATTAGATTGGTATCATCTGCATATCTGAAGTTGCAGATATTTCTCCCAGCAATCTTGATTCTGGCTTGTGATTCATCTGGCCTGGCATTTTACATGATGTACTCTGCATATACGTTTGTTTAACAGGCAGGGTGACAATATATAGCCTTGTCGTACTCCTTTCCCAGTCCTGCGCCATTCAGTTGTTCCATATAAGGTTCTAATGGTTGATTCTTGAGCCACATACAATTTTCTCAGGTGAAGATAATGACCAGATGCATCTATCTCACATGGAGAAGAACATAGGCTCACCAAAAAAGGATTCTTTTCTGATGTTGGCCAGAACCACAGCACTGCCCACTGGGACATGTAGAGCTAACAGAATGAGATATTTCCAGGAACACACTATTACCTTCATATTCCTTTATCCAAACCAGTCACATGGCCCTATTAATCACAAGGGCTGATGGATCTGATAGAGAGCACATAGATTTCAGGACCCTGCACTGTCTCTGTAATACTGGTCACTAGCGTTTAGCATTATCTCAAAATCTTCTTTGTTCCAGAAAGAACAAAGTCACTAAAGAGAAGTTCCCAGTAATGTACACAGATTTCTGATTGGGGTACACCATATGCTAATATATAAAAACATTGTAAGTTAAGTAATGAACCGTTGAGCGAGTGAGTGAAGTTGCTCAGTCGTGTCCGACTCTTTGCCACCCCATGGACTGTAGCCCACCAGGCTCCTCCACCCATGGAATTTTCTAGGCAAGAGTACTGGAATGGGTTGCCATTTCCTTCTCCGGGGGATCTTCCCAACCCGAGGATCAAACCTGGGTCTCCCGAATTACAGGCAGATGCTTTACCATCTGAGCCACCAGGGAATCTTAAAGTTCATAGAACATTTAGAGGCTTTGTACAGTCATCTACATTTTACCTGGATATTTAAAATGCTAGTAAATAAATGTGTTGCTTTTATTCAGATATTTATAGTAGTGGGCAATCTTTAAGATAGTCTATTCCATTTGTGTACAGCTCTGATTATTGAAACATCTTCCCCATATAGATCTAAAGATGTGCCTTCTTGCATCTTCCCACAGCAGATTTTAATTATTTTATATAAAGAAACTCAGAATATGGAATATTAGTTTTGCTCAAAATGCCACTCTACAGATATGTTACTACCCATCTTATTTCTTTACATAATGTTCAGTTTTAATCTCTTCTCAGTTTCTATCTACGATTGGATCTTCATCACTCTTATTTTGCTTTTCCCTCTCCAATTCTTTCATATGTATAGAATGTTAACCTCAATTCATACTTAATAATAGGTTACTGGGTGCGTTTTCAGTGCTCAAAGACAGATTTAGGCTAAAACGTCTAACCAGTATAAATATTACCTTTTAAAACGTATCTGTTGTATTCATCTGTTTCATTACAACAACATGATAAGGAGATAAGGAAAGGGAATTTTTGATACATTTTCTCTTTTAAAGTCACTTCATATTAGTTAACTCTTTCTTATCTACCCCTGGCAGTGTGAGCTGACCCTCTGTTCTATGATCCCAGAAGCTTTTGATAAATAAGCTGGATTTCTTATATTCTCATTTCAACATATTTCAAATCTGTATTTCTTGTATATCTCCCTAGTTAGGCTAAACTGCCCTTTAAATTAAGGATTGTATTTTATTCACCTTTGTTAATCCAGTACCTATTGTAGGATCTGAGGCAGTTTAGACACTTAATGAGTTTTGGTGAATGGATAAATTTTAAATGATACCTCAGGTATCTATTAGATATACACTATGATACAAACTTTCCACTGAGACTCAGGGAAGGAGAGACTCTATACCCAGGCATAGAGATATTGCAGAGGAATAGACATCTATATGCTGAAAGTAGTTGATACCTCTAGGCACACCAGGAGATTTAGGAGCAAACAGGCACACCTTCACAAACACACTATTCATAAATATAGCCTCTTCACACAGACAAGCATCGTGTGAATCTTACGAATACCCTCACAAACTTTGCCTTACCAATCTTCTTCTCCTTTATAGGCTCACCCTCTCATATATATTTAGGATATGATATCTTGAGTCATGCAACCCTCACCCAAGACTTCAGCAGATATGTAAGGTCCTTTTTAAAGTGTGATGAATGGATTCAATATTCTACTTATTTTTATCTGCCCAGAACCCCAGATAGAAACACTCCCTTCACTTGCACCACAAACTCTCTTTGTATCATTATATCTTCTTAAGTTTCACAATATATGATTTGGGATAAAATACTTAACCTAAAGAAATCAACCCAGAATATTCATTGGAGGAATGCTGGTGAAGCTGAAGTTCCAATACTTGGCCACATGATGCTGAGAACTGACTCGGAAAAGACCACGATGCTGGGAAAGATTGAAGGTGGGAGAAGGGGATGATAGAGGATGAGATGGCTGGATAGCATCACTGATTCAGTGAATGTGAATCTGAGCAAACTCTGGAAGATAGTGAAGGACAGGGAAGCCTGGTGTGCTGCAGTCCATGGGGTTGCAAAAAATTGGACATAACTTAGCAACTGAACAACAAAACCTTAAGTAGCCCACCTAAGTCTCAGTTCCTTCATCGGTATATTGGGAATTACAATGAAAAGTAATTCAGTTTTCATGCTGCTTAATTAGATAAAAGTTTGAAGCTCTCAGGACATTAGCAACAGGAAGATCTGACCACAGAATTGACTTTATCCCATTAATATTAGTACCTCCTGAAATCATGTTAGAATCTAGGTTTATACCTAAGCTTTTCAAACAACCTTAAAAATACCTGTATTTTCCACTTATAAGTTACAGAGTTGAGTCTTAATCTTAAATGCAGTACCTATGCTTATCCCTATTACAAAACTACATTTCGCTAGTTTTGTTCCCTTCCCTATCTGTCAACAATATTTTTGAATACAGCTGTTCAACAGTGATAACACTTGATAATCATGCTAAGAGGCTTGAGTGGGCTATCAGAGCAGTCAAGGCTACTGAAGGCTACAAGGGAAATCAGTAAGAAGTCAGATAAAGGAAGTGGTTGGGGAAGATTGTCATGGAGGAGTATACAAAAGATGGACAGAAAATAAAGGAAATTATATATGTAATATAGAGACACCAAGGTACCTGTGATTTCTATAAGGTGTGTAAGAGAGGTACCAAGATAAGAGGATCTAGCCCTTAAGATTTGGATCTAGGAGATTTCTGGCTGACAGAAAATGACAGATGAGGTTTTTCCATGTTGAAGTTGCTAGAATATTTTTATAGAGCTCACTGTCTGGATAAGCATCAGTATGGAGAGTCTCTGAGGTGAGGCAGAGAGAACCTAGACTGGACTTGCTATATCCTGGGCTTTGTATATAAGATCTAATCAGAAAATAGGATGTGGGGAGGAGGTCCAAGTAGAAAAACCAACTTAGAAATACAAATAAGGACAATCCTCAGAGAGCAATGAGCACTAACTGTTTAGATCACATGCTCAGGACTAGCCTAGCTCCATATAGTAGCACAGAAACAACAGCAGATGAATGTTAATTAGCATAACATAACAGTAGCAACAGACTGTAAGCTATATTTCTTTGTTTAATTTTTATTGAAGTATAGTTGATTTGCAATGTTGTGTTCATTTCAGGTGTATAGCAAGGTAATCCAGATATATAAGTATATTCTTTTTTAGATTCTTTTCTATAATAGTTTATTACAAGATACTGAGTATAGTTCCCTGTGCTATATAGTATGTCCTTATTGGTTACCTATTTTATATATAGTACTGTGTATATTTTAATCCCAACTCCTAATTTATCCGTGCCCCACTTTACATGTTTCTTTCCAGATTGATGAAAGCTTTTGTATTTTTGTTGACTATTTCAACCAAAATGAACAGCATAAACACAAAGATTTTGAAGCAAGATGAAGGAAAAACCTATTCAATCAGCACACAGCATTACTACTGACAGGTTTTCTGTCTTCATCAGCAGAAAAATTTCATAAAGTAAAAATGCTCTGAGTTCTTCACTGTCAGAAGGAAGTGAGCAGAGACGGAAACAGGAAGTGAAACATCAGGAAGCCAATTAGAAAATTGGAAAGAAGAAAATTAGTATATTGATGTTTACTGGGAAAAAGGAAAGGTGTGCTAGGGGATCTGACTTCAAAACTAGCTGATAGGAAATTGGTTGGTTGCTATTTAATTTTTAATTGTATCAATTTCCCTTTAATAATATAAAACATATGGATTTGCTAATGGAAACTGAAGTTTCAGGAGTAAGTTTCTAGAGCTGTATACATTTGCTAGTTTTCCTTACTTATGAAACAACATCATTTCTAAGAAAGATTCAAAACATAGATAAAGGAAGATGATATCATTACAATTCTATTTTATAGAGCACACAAAATGTATCTCCAATTGCACATATATTTTTCAGACCAACCAAGTTTGAACCAGGCTGTGCAGTTGTTCAGTCACCAGGCTGTGTCCAGTTCTCATTATACCATGGACTGCAGAAGACCAGGCTTCCCTGTCCCTCACCATCTCCCGGAGTTTGCCCAAGTTCATGATCATTGAATTATTGATGCCATCCAACCATCTCATCCTCTCTCTCTTCATCTATTTATCTTGATACTTATTGTTTCTTTACATACATGATCTAGAATGTCCCTTCTCACTATTTCCTATATCCCTTTCCCTAAGATCACTGACATTATATTCATTATTAGAATATTTTATGTATTTATTCTAATATATACTCTATAGTCAAATAGTAAATAAGTAGTATATATAACCTGCTCAAGTCAACTTACAGCTGTATGTAATAATTTAAATCTCATCTATCTTGGAAAAGAATGAGTGAGCATAAAACCAAGTTTCTCTTCCAATAATGAGAAAGGCCAAAGTATCCTAGAGATCTCAAGGTCCTGAAACAAGGCTAAAGCAAGCCTATTGCTCACAGAAAACAGATAAACAATGCTTCTCTGAATCTGCTTGGTCTTGATGCTGTATATAAGGGGATTCATGAATGGAGGAAAGAGAAATTAGACATAGCTCATGGTAATGTGGCACATGCGTCCCAAACCTGTGGATGAAAGTCAGGCCAATCACAGTGAGGTAAGAGACCAGGACACAGCTGATATGAGAGACACATGTGTTGAGAGCCTTAGCTTGCTCCTCTCCAGAGGCAATGCCCATCACTGTCTTAAAGATTAGATGAGACGAGAAGAGACGAGAATCATCAGTGCATCATCAGAGCATCTAGGAAGAAAGTTGAAGCAACCAGAATAACTGGGTACACATGATTAAATGTAATATCAGCACAGGTGAGTTTCATGCCATCCTGGTGGAGGCAAAAGGCATGAGAAAGAACATGGGGATGGCGGTATGGGAACAAATAGAGTGGCAGAATTGGGGGTACAACGAACACAAAGTCACTGACTAATGCCCACAGTCCTATTTTCATCACCCAGGAAATGGTGATAATGGAGCTGTACCTCAGAGGGCTACGGATGTCAATGAAACGGTCATAGGCCCTGGCAGGCAAGATACCTGATTCTACGATAGCCAGTGTGTGAATGAAGTAGGATTGAGTGAAACAAGCACTCTGGGCAATTTCCCTCCGATCCAGCAATAGGACACCCAGGACTATGGGCATTGTAGTTAGCATCATCCCAAGATCTGTACCTACCAGCATAGCCTGGAAGTAGTACATGGGCTCATGAAGACTGTGTTCATCCAAATAAGGACGAGCAGCGTGCCATTGCCAGAAAGGATGGAGAGGTATATGATAAAGAAAGGAAGAGGGATCCAGCGGTGAACTGCTTTTAAGCCCAGGAAACCAGTCAGCAAGAAGGGAGCTGCTCTGTTGCTGGACCACAGGGTAGGTTTTGCGGGTGAAGTGCCTTGTACAAGGCACTCTTATTATACGGTATTTGTTCTTTCTCTCCATCCTCTTACAGCATATTATCAAGCCATTTTTTTCCTTAAATGTACAAGAATGTATGTATTGTCTCAGTCTTAATTAATTATAAATCTCTATCTGCAAAGCCTTTTCCTGGAATAATAAACATAATACTAACCAAGTTAATAATCTCAACAATTTACTCTTCAGCATCCAACTTTTATTCTATCAATCACACATCTATGTTTCTAGCCTTTATGGTTAGTTACCCAAATGATTCTGTGGCTCTATTTCATACTCTTCACTCCTTTATTCCTCTTCATATAATCTTTCACATTTAGTCATTTTTCCAATATGAACCAATTAACATTTTCTCTCTTGAAATCAATCAGATATTTGTGTCAATGGTTAATCACTGAAGAAAATGATTAATCCATAGAATTGAGTCCATCACCAAGAAATATTTGAGAAATATCAATAGTGATATCTAAAGAGGAATTTGAATAAGGAGATGACTTGTGAAAGTCTAGAGAAATCAGAATAAGTGGGCATGTATGCATGCATGCATGTTAAGTCACTTCAGTCATGTCCAGCTGTTTGGAACCCTATGGACTGTAGCCTCCCAGACTCCTCTGTCCATGGGACTCTCAGGCAAGAATACTGGAGCTGGTTGCCATTCCCTTCTCCAGGGGATCTTCGCCAGCTGAGAACTGAACCCACATCTCCTCTCCTACATTGGCAGGCGGGTTCTTTACCACTAGCGCCCCCCAGTGGGAAGAGTTGGTAAACTCGTTTTGGCAAGGTATATGGAGCCCCACTCCGTAGACTCGGGGGCTCAGGACATTTTTCTGTACTGCAGAAGACCTGAGGCCTGAAACACCAGGACACAAACTGTAAAACAGGAAAAGAGATGGTAGTTGAGAGCTCTCACAGGAAACATTTTGAGGAAGACAACTCCTGGAACAAATGTCTCAGAAGCCTTGAGTCATAGATTTTAAAAAATCGTGAGTATCTGAATGACAAAAGCAATATCAGAAATTCATAACTGAATGCATAAATTTTACACAGCCATCTCTATGGAAAAGATGAGGCTCCCAGAGTGAAAAAGATGGCTGCTATATTGCTAATGGAGGCATCATATAAAACTTCTTGTATTTATGAATTTAGAAAGCTTATAACCAGAAAAAATTAAGAATAGGCTTCTATAGAAAATTTTGAAATATGAAATATTTATTAAGTATACTCTTATCAAATAAAGTTAGCTTTGATTGCCTATAACCAAGAAATTTCACAGCAAGCTGATCGCAGTAACTTAGTGACTCAAATGGGTAAAGAATCTGTCTGCAATGCAGGAGACCTGGGTTGGGAAGACCCCTGTTGATCCCTGAGTTGGGAAGATAGCCTAGCAAATGGAATGGAAACCCACTCCAGTATTCTTGCCTGGAAAGCTCCATGGACAAAGGAGCCTGGCGGGCTATAGTCCATGGGGTTGCAGAGTCAGGTATGACTGAGCAAGTAACATTTAACATAAGAGAAACATTGCTGCTACTGCTGCTAAGTCATTTCAGTCGTATCCGACTCTGTGTGACCCCATGGACGGCAGCCCACCAGGCTCCCCCGTCCCTGGGATTCTCCAGGCATGAACACTGGAGTGGGTTGCCATTTCCTTCTCCAATGCATGAAAGTGAAAAGGGAAAGTGAAGTCGCTCAGTCATGTCTGACTCTCTGCGACTCCATGGACTGCAGCCTACCAGGCTCCTCTGTCCATGGGATTTTCCAGGCAAGAGTACTGGGGTGGGATGCCATTGCCTTCTCCGAAGAGAAACATTAGTTTCTTCCAAATTCAACTGAACCTATATGTACCCAGGGTCTTTTGTTTTTTTAATTTTTATTTAACACCAAAAGCACTTTATATTGGAGTCTAGCTGATTAGCACAATGTTGTGGCCGTTTCAGGTGAACAGAGAAGGGACTCAGCTGTAAATATACATGTATTCATTCTCCCCCAAGTCCTCCTCCAATCCAGGCTGGCACATAACATTGAGCAGAGTTCCATGTACTGTACAATAGGTCTTTTTTGGTTATCCATTTTAAATATCTCAGTGTGTACATGACTTTCCCGAAGTCCCTAAGTATCACTTCCTCCTAGTAACCTACCCAGAGTCTTGTTAAATATTTGTTTTCTCTTATCATCATTACTGATATCTCTGAAGAGGAATTTAGAAAGAATGAAATGACAACAATCTTTGTACCACTTCCATTTCATAAAAATATAAAAATAAGAATAGATTTTTGAGGATTTTGCATATAGTAACGTATCTAATAAAGAGCAGTGGGTGGTGAGTGGAGATGGACAAAGGAAATATGAATGTCCTGTGGAAATGACCACCACTTCAGGGAATACTGTCAATGACAAAAAGATCAGTCTGGACATTGAAGTGGCAGGTACTTTGTTGATGTGGGTACTGATGAGATTGCCACTAAGTTGATCCACTGAACTATGACCCCTGTGGGGCTCCCTTGTCAATGCCTATTTACCTGATGTATAAATCATCATAAATCACCATTCCTACCTAACCAACCCCTTAACCTTTCAACATTGTATTTCTAAAATAATAAAACTCGTGAAATGAAAAGAAAGAGAATGGATAAATGCAAAAGTTTGCTGTTTGGGATATGTACAGATGACCTATTAGGACCAACTGTCACCCAGTAAGTGGACAAGAGGAAGGAAGCAGGAGAAAAATCCAAACTTGCTTAAATGACATGGACTTGTAAAATCTGAACTGAAGGTTTTGGATTTTGGAATTTGAAGTGATTCAGGTACACAAATTGTATGGAGATTGCTTTGGGAATAGACATTAAAATGTATTATTTTTGATAGACTAAATTAGAATTGTACTCTATTCGTTACCTGCAGTCTTTTTTTTTTTTAATTTTATTTTATTTTTAAACTTTAAAATATTGTGTTAGTTTTGCCAAATATCGAAATGAATCTGCCACAGGTATACATGTGTTCCCCATCCTGAACCCTCCTTCCTCCTCCCTCCCCATACCATTCCTCTGGGTCATCCCAGTGCACCAGCCCCAAGCGTCCAGTATCGTGCATTGAACCTAAACTGGCGACTCGTTTCATACATGATATTATACATGTTTCAATGCCATTCTCCCAAATCATCCCACCCTCTCCCTCTCCCACAGAGTCCTTAAGACTGTTCTATACATCAGTGTCTCTTTTGCTGTCTTGTACACAGGGTTATTGTTACCATCTTTCTAAATTCCATATATATGTGTTAGTATACTGTATTGGTGTTTTTCTTTCTGGCTTACTTCACTCTATATAATAGGCTCCAGTTTCATCCACCTCATTAGAACTGATTCAAATGTATTCTTTTTAATGGCTGAGTAATACTCCATTGTGTATATGTACCACTGCTTTCTTATCCATTCATATGCTGATGGACATCTAGGTTGCTTCCATGTCCTGGCTATTATAAACAGTGCTGCGATGAACATTGGGGTACACGTGTCTCTTTCCCTTCTGGTTTCCTCAGTGTGTATGCCCAGCAGTGGGATTGCTGGATCATAAGGCAGTTCTATTTCCAGTTTTTTAAGGAATCTCCACACTGTTCTCCATAGTGGCTGTCCTCATTATGTTGTCATGATGGAACAGATGAATACAACAAATACATTTTAAAAGGTAATATTTATACTGGCTAGACATTTAAGCCTAAATCTGTCTTTGAGTGCTGAAAATGCACCCATTAACCTGTTATTAAATATGAATTGAGGTTAGCATTTTATACATACGAAAGAATTGGAAGGGAAAACAAAATAAGAGTGACAAAGATCTGATCATAGATAGAAACTGAGAAGAGATTAGAACTGAACTTTATGTAAAGAAAATAAGATAGGTAGTAACATAGAGTGGCATTTTAAGCAAAACTAATATGAGTTTCTTTATATAAAATAACTAAAATCTATTGTGGGAAGTTACAAGGAGGCACATTTTTAGATCAATATAGGAAAGACTTTTCAACAATCAGAGCTGTACACAAATGGAACAGACTATCTCAAAGTTTGCCCAGTGCTATAAATATCTGAAAAAAAGAAACACACTTATTTACTAGCATTTTAAATATCCAGGTAAAATGTAGATGACTGTACAAAGCCTCTAAATGTTCTATGAACTTTGAAATTCTCAAATCATTCATTACTTAACTTGCAAAATTTTTATATATTAGCATATGTTGTACTCCAGTCAGAAATCTCTGTACATTACTAGGAACTTCCCTTTAGTGACTTTGTTCTTTCTGGAACCAAGAAGATTTTGAGATAATGCTAAATGCTAGTGGCCAGTATGGCAGAGACAGTGCAGGGTCCTGAAATCTATATTCTTTCTATCAGATCCATCAGCCCTTGTGATTAAGCTGGCCATGTGACTGGTTTGGATAAAGGAATATGAAGGTAATAGTGTGTTCCTGGAAAAATCAGGGGTGTCATCACATCATTTGTCCCCATACCTCTCTCCTCCCATTGAGAGGAATAAAAGAATTCTGAGGTAGAGAATTCAAATGCTGTGCCTCTGCTTGGAGGTGAGCACATAGGAGAACTACCTAATAATCAGTATCTGTGCATGACATAAGCAATAAATAAACACTAATTTATGAGAAAGTTCCCAAAACTATTGAGGCAGATCATGTGTAAGATACTGTACATTTGTATTTGTTTCTGCCTTTTTGTTTGCTTTTACTCCAATCCTGCTTTTTACTACAATGTCATTTAAAGTTCGCACTTAGGATAAAGTGACCATCACTTCCAGACCTCCAAAAATGAAAAAGATTCTCTTAGTTTCTTAGTTTTCCCCACATTTGCCCATTTTCCCAAGTTCACCTAAATTGATCAACATTCATGGAATGTAAGGAACCACTGAGCTTTATCTAAATCCATTGTTGCATTCTTATGCACCTGAGATTTGAACTGTGGCCCAGATTTCTGAGTGACTTTAAGACAAAGGCCTCTGTGGTTCCTTTACCAGTCACACCCACAGTGACTAACACCAAGAAGCTCCTACTTCAGTCTCACAGGCATACCTAGCCCTCTCTTCCAGAATCTCTATCTCATTCTGTTAGCTCTACATGACCCAGTGGGCAGTGCTGTGGTTCTGGCCAACATCAGGAAAGAACCCTTTTTTAGTGAGCCTATGTTCCTCTCCATGTGAGATAGATGCATCTGGTCATTATCTTCACCTGAGAAAATTGTATGAGAGTCAAGAATGGTATGGGGAGGGAGGAGGGAGGAGGGTTCGGGATGGGGAACACATGTATACCTGTGGCGGATTCATTTTGATATTTGGCAAAACTAATACAATTATGTAAAGTTTAAAAATAAAATAAAATTAGAAAAAAAAAAAAAAAGAAGAAGTAACAGTTAGAACCTTACATGGAACAACTTAATGATTCACGATTGGGAAAGGAGTATGACAAGGCTGTATATTGGCACCCTGCCTATTTAACATATATGCAGAGTACATCATGTGAAATGCCAGGCTGGATGAATCACAAGCTGGAATTGAGATTGCCAGGAGAAATATCAGCAACTTCAGATATGCAGATGATACCACTCTAATGGGAGAAAATGATGAGGAACTTAAGCTCTTGATGAGGGTGAAAGAGGAGAGTGAAAAATCTAGCTTAAAACTCAACATTCAAAAAACTAAAATCATGGCATCCAGTCCCATCACTTCATGGCAAATAGAAGGGGGCGGGGGGTGGGGAGTAGAAGCAGTGAGAAATTTTATTTTCTCCAAAATCATTGCTGATGCTGACTGCAGCCATGAAATTAACAGGTGCTATCGCCTTGGAAGGAAAGCTAAGACACATCTAGACAGTGTATTAAAAAGCCGAGACATCACTGCCAACAAAGGTCCATATAGTCAAAGCTATGGTTTTTCCAGTAGTCATTTAGGGATGTGAGAGTTGGATCCTAAAGAAAGCTGAGCATTGAAGAATTGATGCTTTTGAATTGTGATGCTGGAGAAGGCTCTTAAGAGTCCCTGGGACTGCAAGGAGATCAAACTAGTCAGTCCTAAAGGAAATCAGCCCTGGATATTCCTTGGAAGGACTGATGCTGAAGCTGAAGCTGCAATACTTTGGCCACTTGATGCGAAGAGTCAACTCATTGGAGAAGACCCTGGTTCTGGTAAAAATTGAAGGCAAAGGAGAAGAGGGTTGCAGAAGATGAGATGGTTGGATAGTATCACCAACTCAATGGACATGAATTTGAGCAAACTCTGGGAGATAGTAAAGGACAGGTAACCCTGGTGTGCTTTAGTCCATGGGGTTGCAAAGAGTAGGGCATGCCTTAGCGACTGAAAAACAACTTAACCTTCACCATCCTCCTCACAGTCATGGAATCCTGTGCTTTAATGCCTCAGAGCTTATCTTTTAAGCCTAATATTGCTCCATCCTTAGATTACTCTTTATGGTATTCTTTTCCTGATGGCCAAATCCTTTGACTACCACGTGGTTGTCTGCTACTCCCTGCCTTATGCCTCCATCTCTTTACCAGGATCTCTTTTGCACTGTTAGCATCACAATCGACTGTTGTTATGTTCTTTTCTACTCTCCCAGATCTAACGGCTTTTTGTTTCTTGCTCCCATCAGTTCTCACCTCTTGCCTCCGTGGCATGATCCACATAGCCTGTCTTTGTGTCTGGACTAAAAATTGGTGAAGATTTATGCTAGAGTTGCTCATCCTAATATGGGGTCCATTGTCCACTATTCTTCTCTATGCACTAATTTGGAGAAGACTCATTTCACACTTTCTGGAAAATATTTGTAAGCTTTCTAATTCACTCTGCTTAACTGTTTCAGCTTAAACCTGTAAGGATGAGGTTACCTTTTCTCTGATTTAATGTTTCATAGCCAACTGACCTTCAGTGTAACCAGAGTGACCACATGAAAGACTGAGAATGTCAGTGGTAATCATAATGATAAAAAAGGACAAACTATATATTTTTATCTTATCAGGGTGTTAACACTCTCTAATATATATCTGGAAGATTTGTTTAGAAAAGTAGGCTGCTGCTGTTGCTATGGCCATCAGAGGGGTGGACATACTCATGTAGTTACCAGGTTAAGATGGGTGGAGCCTCCTATGAAGGGAGTGCTGAAGAGGTCTCTTGACTGAAGGTAGGTGCTCCCACCTTGCAGAGACAAGGTATTTGAGTGCCTCTCCCCAGTAATGTCCCCTGAGGAAATGGCTACACTCTCTTTCTCATTTCTAATAGTAAAACATAAAGTTACATTTTCAAAATGTCACAGACCTTCAAATGATTTTAGATACTAATCTGTCTTTATTTATCCCAGATTTCAAAAAGGAAATATTACCTTCAATTTAACATAATAGGAAAAGCTTTTTCAAGAGATAAACAAATATTGAATCTCTTTCCTCACCCCTCTGTTCCTCTTTCTCTCTCTCTCTTCCTCTCTGCCACACCCATCCCCATGAATCAGAAATACATTCTGGAAGGATTCACACCAGACTGCTAAGGCTGGTTTCCTGTAGGAAGAGGAATGAGAGTAGGACTGTAGGATAAGAACTATCAATTTTCAGTTTATGAGTGTTTGTATTGTTGGAGTATTCTATAAATAAAATTATTTTCTAGCTATATAATGCTTAAATATTTTCTTACATATTCTAATTTATACGTTACTCACTTGGAAAAGGGGAATAAGTGATTTCTGCATAGTGTATTAATGACTAAGTGAGATATTGCATGTAAAGCTCAAATCATTCAAAGAACATAGGCAGTTGTGTCTGACTGTTTGCATTCCCATGGACTGTAGCCCTCCAGGCACCTCTGTCCTCGGAATTCTCCAGGCAAGAATACTAGAGTGTGTAGCCATGCCCTTCTCAAGGGGATCCTCTTGACCCAGGGAACAAACCCGGATCTTCCACATTGCAGGCAGATTCTGTAACATTTGAGCCACCAGGGAATAATATGCTGAAGGTGCTTATAATACATATATTAAAAGATAATATTTATAAGGGTCTTACTTTATGCTAGGAACTATAGGAAGTATGTAGAGCATCAGAAATATATACTATATATACAAATAGTATATATACTATATATACAAATAGTATAACCCTATTATACAAATTTCATCCTGAAGACTTCTGGATTCATACAAGTTAATTAAATTTCTCTGTGCCATAAATATGTTTCAAAGACTGAACTCAAATCTAAGTTTGTCTAATTTTTGAAAATGCCCTCCTACATATGACACGATTATTCTATTTTGAAAATTATTATCCTGAGGAAATTAAAACATAGAGAGGGCAGGGTTTACATAGCATCTCAAAATCAAGCTAAGGAGTTGACAGAGACTTGCAGGGTAGTCTGAAGACCACGGAGGGGCAGCAGAGTTGTACTTCCACTTAACTTCAACCCAGACACACACAAACACACACACACACACACACACACACACACACACACAAGGACCTGAGCACTTTCATACTGTCTGCTAAGCTTTTTGCTTACATTTATGAATGAATGAATATTATAGATAGGTGGTGAATAGATGAATAGATAGATGAATTAAATCTTCCCTTCATGATTGTCTCCTTACCCTGTTTGAAAAGTCCCAGTCTTATATTTACCTGGCAGGAGACATACCATGATCACTAGGGTGGTTTTCCAAGGGCAAGGCTTATCCATTGCACTCTGGATTCAGTGTGGGAAACTAGACTGCATAGTTTGTGGTAATGGGGACAGGGATGAAGGGAGGGGACTTAAAGACTAAGTCTCAGATGTGAGATATCTGGCCTTGTTTAATTCATTAGTGCCTAGGTTAAATTCTGATGTCAAAGGAAGCCAAAATATTTTTTAAAAATTTTGATTTGCTATATTACTCAGGGAACTCAAACAGGGGCTCTGTGACAGACTGAAGGGTGGGATGGGGAGGGAGATGGGAGGAAGGTTTGGGAGGGAGGGACATGGGTGTACCTATGGCTGATTCTTGTTGATGCATGACAGAAAAAACACAAAATTCTGTAAAGCAATTAGCCTTCAATTAAAAAATTAAAAACAATTTCTGACCTACAACTCATACTTCCAAGATGATTGGACTAAAAAGTTTCAGGAGCATGTTAATAATGTTAATAGGGAATGAATGACTGGTATGAGATCACTTATATGTGAAATATAAAAAGTAATACAAATGAGTGCATATGGAAGAAAGAAACAGACTCACAGATACAGAAAGAAAACCCATGGTTACCAAAGGGAAGAGGGAAGGGAGGGACCAATTAAGGAAGTAGGATTATGAGAGAACCATGTTAGCAAAAACTTCCTTTGGGTTTTTCCATTAGCTGTTATAGAAAAACCTGAACAAACTTTTAGTCAACCCAATACAAACTATTGTGTATAAAATAGACAAGCAACAAGGACATATAGTATAGCACAGGGACATATAGCCATTCTCTTGCAATAATTTTGAATAGAATATAACCTGTAACAATACTGAATCACAATGCTGTACACCTGAAAGTAATCTAATACTGTAAATAAATTAGAGTTCAATTAAAAAAAGAAGAAGAAGAAATAGGGAATTAACACTAAAATCTCCTCTTTCCCTGCATCTGAGATCCCAGGTTCTCAGCATTTCCAGTCTCTCACCTACTGTGTTAGCTGTGGAAGTAGACAGGAGTGTTAAACTTGGTGGACAAAGAAGATTGTGAACACCTAAAGTCACTGTCTCAAACTCCTCAAATCTTCCCTCTCCCTGAAGGTGGGCCAGAGTCATTCTCTGCTGATTTCAGGGAATAGGAAAAGGACTTGCTTGGACTTTTTTCATGAGAAAAAATATTATCTCAGGGCACTAGTTTGGAGGACCACTAGTTCTTTGCAGAGACTTCTACCTGAGGGTAGCTAAACAGGAACTACAGGGCCTCAGATCACGCATTCTAGTCCAGTGCCAACTGTCAGAAAACTCAAAGTCTTATTCTTTAAGTTCCTTCTGATTTGTTGTTATTATTCAGCCACTCAGCCATGTTTGACTCTTTGTGACCCCATAGACTGAAGCACAGCAGCCTTCCCTCTCCCTCATAATCCCCCAGAGCTTGCTCAAACTCAATGAATTGGTGATGCCATCCAACCATCCAATCCTCTGTCATCCCCTTCTCCTCCTTCCTTCAATCTTTCCTAATATCAAGGTCTTTTCCAATGGGTCTGCTCTTTGCATCAGTTGTCCAAACTGCTGGAGCTTCAGTTCCAGCATCAGTCCTTCCAATGAATATTCAGGGTTGGTTTCCTTTAGGATTGACTGGTTTGATCTCCTTGCTATCCAGGGGACTCTCAGGAGTCTGCTCCAAAACCACAATTCAAAAGGATCAATTCTTTGGTGCTCAGCCTTCTTTATGGCTCCAACTCTCAGCCTCCAATCTCACATCCATACGTGACTACTGGAAAAATCATAACTTTGATTATATGGACCTTTGTCAGCAAAGTAGTGTCTCTGCTTTTTAATATGCTGTCTAGGTTTGTCATAGCTTTTCTCCAAGAAGCAAGCAGCTTCAGATGTCATGGCTGCAGTCATCATCGGCAGTGATTTTGGAGCCCAAGAAAGAAACACCTATCTTTTTTTATTATTGAAAATTAAATTCTGACCTTCATCCTAATGCTGCATCCATCACTTTTGTTGGATTGGAAAGTGTTAGTGGTATCTGACTCTTTGGGACTTCATGGTCTGTAGCCTGCCAGGCTCCTCTGTCCATGGACTGTCCCAGGCAAGAACACTGGAGTGGTAACCATTCCCTTCTCCAGGGGATCTTCTCCACTCAGGGGTCAAAGCTGGGTCTCCTGCACTGAAGGCAGATTCTTTACCATCTGAGTCACCAGGGAAAATTAACTACGTATTGTCTATATTTACTTTCCTACAGTCAGGGTCAGCATGTTGTCATTGAAATAGCCTATAAACTACCGCACAATTGTACTCATCTCACATGCTAAAAAAGTAATGCTCGAAATCCTCCAAGCTAGGCTTAAACAGTACATGAACCGTGAACTTCCAGATGTTCAAACCGGGTTTACAAAAGGCAGAGGAACCAGAGATCAAATTGCCAACATCCGCTGGATCATCGAAAAAGCAAGAGTTCCAGAAAAACATCTACTTTTGTTTTATTTTTATGCCAAAGCCTTTGACTGTGTGGATCACAACAAACTGTGGAAAATTCTGAAGGACATGGAAATGCCAGACCACCTGACCTGCCTCTTGAGAAATCTGTATGCAGGTCAAGAAGCAACAGTTAGAACTGGACATGGAACAAGAGTGGTTCCAGATCAGGAAAGGAGTATGTCAAGGCTGTATATTGTCACCCTGCTTATTTAACTTATATGCAGAGTACATCATGAGAAATGCTGGGCTAGATGAAGCACAGGCTGGAATCAAGATTGCTGGGAGAAATAACAATAACCTCAGATACATAGATGATACCACCCTTATGGCAGAAAGCAAAGAGGAACTAAAGAGCCTCTTGATGAAAGTGAAAGAGGAGAGTGAGAAGGTTTGCTTAAAACTCAACATTCAGAAAAGTAAGATCATGGCATCAGGTCCCATCACTTCATGGGAAATAGATGGGGAGACAATGGAAACAGTGAGAGACTTTATTTTTTTGGGCTCCAAAATTACTGCAGATGGTGACTGCAGCGATGAAATTAAAAGACCCTTTCTCCTTGGAAGAAAAGCTATGACCAACCTACACAGCATATTAAAAAGTAGAGACATTACTTTACCAACAATGGTCCATCTAGTCAAAGCTATGGCTCGTCCTGTAGTCATGTATGGATGTGAGAGTTGGACTATAAAGAAATCTGAGCATCGAAGAACTGATCCTTTTGAACTGTGCTGTTTGAGAAGACACTTGAGAGTCCCTTGGCCTGCAAGGAGATCCAACTAGTCAATCCTGAAGGAAACCAGTCCTGAATATTCATTGGAAGGACTGATGCTGAAGCTGAAACTCCAATACTTTGGCCACCTGATGCAGAGTCAACTCATTGGAAAAGACTCTGATGCTGGAAAAGATTGAAAGCAGGAGAAGAAGAGGACAATGGAGGATGAGATGGTTGGAGGGTATCACCAACACAACAGACATGAGTTTGTGTAGGCTCCGGGAGTTGGTGATGGACAGGGAAGTCTGGCATGCTGCAGTCCGTGGGGTCTCAAAGAGTTGGACACAACTGGGCAACTGAACTGAACTGAATCACTGATCCCAGCCTGGCTATAGCATGGAAAGTACCCTAAGATATTTTAGGTTCCTTTTATTCCTTCTCTCAGAAAGAGCACAGTTCAAGGGCAAGGGCCTTAGGGAAAGTGCCCTGGGGAGCAAGTCAGGAGCTTTGAGTCCTAGCCTGGGCATTTCCATGACAAATTACATCACACTGATAAAGTCCTCATCTTTCCCTGAGCTTCAGATTTCTCTTTTGGACATGGACAAAGTGACTTAGAGCACTGTGCAGATAAAATTGTCATTCTACCAACAGAAAATTTCTGCTGGTTAAATGTGTAAATTCCCTCAATAACCAGAAGTGTTATTGAACCCTATACTACTCAGCTAGCAAGACTTCCCAAGGTCTCTCATTCAGCTAGGAAATTCTCCTAAGCAAACCCACTGGTACTAGTGTGTGTGTGCTGGTTGCTGAGTGGAGAAGAGAGCACGCTCTTCTTCCCTTCTCTGTTCACACATCTAGGAAAGAACTTGACACCCTCCCCACTTAGCTGCCTCCACTAACTCACTTCAGAGATTGAACCATTTCCTTCAAGGAAGTCTTAGGGGTAGAGAGCTGTGGTTAAGAGCACCGATTATCAAGTCAGATGGTCTGAGTAGCTGAACTCAGGACCAGTTACTAGCTGTATGACCCAATTCTCTCACCTGTAAAATGGGGTTTTAACATCCTCAGAAGATTGTTGTGACATTGAGAGAGTAAATATGCGCAAGGATTGAGGCTTATATATGCTAAGTGCTCTAGAGTCTTCCGCCATTTTTATTGAGCCAACCACTATTTTATTCTGCACTTTACACCAGTGTATTTGTAAAAGTGATAATAAGACAACTGGCATTTATTGAAAGCTTACTAATGTGCCAGACATTTCAGCAAGGATTTTGTGTAACTTACATCATTTAACTTATTTCTCTGAGTATACTAGGAGAGAAGGAAGAGTATACTAAGAGTATACTAGAAAGAAGAGTATACTAAGTAGAAAAAGGGTGGTGGTTATGATTATTGTCTTCATTTAAGTAGTTGGCTTTGTAAAGTCAAGGACTGTGACTCTCTGGGTCACTGGTATGTCACCATATTGCAATGCATGCAATTTTGGTTTAAAAATATTGACTATAGTCAATATTTTTGACAATAGTAAAAAATGACTATGTCAATATGGGAAGGTTATCTTCTGAAACAGGGATTTGAGTATTATTATGCGACACAGGACTAAAGAATTTTCATTTGCATAAGAACTTTGTAAATATTATGCTGTTTAACAAAAGTGCAGGCTCAGTGGAAAAGCCACGAGTGCCTCCCTGTAAGAGGAAGTGCTTCTCCGTGACTGTATGAAAGAGGGTAAGCTGAAGATTGTCCTTGATGAATTCTTAGAGTCACGTAGCTCTATGAAGGTCTGTGCTGTTACATTTCAGTCTCTTCTTCCCTATCATACACACAGTGATGGACACACACGAGAAAAGGCTCTCCCCCTCACTTCTTCATTGGATGAATCAAATTATCAAGTGGATATGCTGAGCTGAGGAAAAGAGGGAACCAGAGTGAAAAGAGAGTTCCAAGTGAAAACCACAATATTTTCTTCCCATTCAGGGGTCCAGCTGGTGGGACAGTCAGGGCTTTGTGAAGCCTGTCCTAAAATCAGGAGTCCATAGGATATGCACAGGAAAGAGACCAGTGCCCACAAGGAGCAGGTTTTCTTAGTGTGACAGGGATCCCTTTGCTCCAAACCTCCAGAGATCCTCTCTTCAGTTGGTCCTATCAAAATGTCCTTACCTCCAGTCTGAAACTACTTTTCCCAGTCTGTGTCCCATTTCGCTGAAGCAGTTCCCTATGAGCCCAGCATCCAGAGACTGGTCCTCAGCTTCCTACTCTCAGTTCCTTGAGTACAGCTGCCTGGGGTTCCCTCCTGGGCTCCCACTGTTGACTTTCATCCCCTTTCCTCCCCTTGAATGCTGCTGAGAAGATCCATTTGATGAATATGGCTCCTTCAAGAAACACTTCACTTGTTAATGGCTTATCCCCCAAATCCCATTTTAAACATCTGAAATCACTATAAGTAAGAGAGAATGAAGAGGAATATGGAGAACTAAGGAGATGGGGAGTGAGTAGGAGAGTTGTGTGAGAAGGTGGACAGGATTAATAGATGATAAGTCTATTATTTCTTGAGAACTTCTATATTCTAAAGTCTAATTAAATAAGCTGCTGCTTCAGTGTGTCATATTTTCTTCTAATCCCACATAAACTATAAAATGGATAAGATCATCATCTCTATTTTGAGATGAGAAGACTAAGACTAACCTGAGAGGAGTCAAGGCATGTTACCTAAGTCAGACATATAAGATATATCACTAGTTCTAGGACCCTAATCAGACTTTGAATCCACAGCTCACAAGCCCTTTGCTGCACTGCTGAGGAGCATGAGATGGATAGGTCTAGGAGAGCAGAGGAATGGGGCTCTGGATGCAGGAGGCAGGCCTGGAGAAGTCTCGGACTATAACTCTGGGAGCAGGAGTTTCTTTGGGTTTGAACTTCAGCAAACTTTACTCAGCAAACCCGAGGTCTCCACAGGGACTCTGGGAGCTCGGGCGCAAGATGTGTCTATCAGAGGTCACAGAGAGGGCGGGGCCAAGACTACTTGCTGGCTATCAGGGCCCAGAAGGGCTACAGGTCTGTTGAGTCAGATAGGTGGTCAGGTCAGGTTGGTGGCTTCGGGTGGAGTCTCGAGTCTCAGGGCAGATAGACTGTGAGAACAGAAGTGAGCAGGGGAAAGGGGAGTGAGGCCCAGCACAGCACCATTTTACTTTTTACCACCACGTGAGACACTCCAGCCAAACAAGGGGGCCTTGGCTCCTCTGAACACAGTCTTGACATCTGTAAAATAAGGATAACAACTATAACTATTTTATGGGGTTATTGAAGACACACTGTCAGGACCAATAACAGCAGTTCAGGCTAGAGCCATGGGCTCACTAGGGACCACACGTCTCAAAACAACAGGTAAGTTCTTGAAAATAACACCAACCACACTTAAAGATGTGCAGACTGTCTCAAAGCCCAGTACATCATTGAACAATGGCCTGAGATGCTATATAAGCAGAGCCTTCCCCTCCCCAAGTTGGGCCATCTTCCCAGGTACTGTGGTCAAAGTCCAGAGATTAGCTTTCAGGCTAAAACTCCTAAAGGCATAGGTGCAGATGAAGGCAGCTGACAGCAACTTTGCTCTTTAAGAAAATCTCACTTCACATGGAGCATGTACAACCCTAGATTCTGAAGCATAAGAGGTCCACTAAGAATCTGACCAGAAGTTGAACAGGAAACAGGATGATTAAGGAACTAGAGACCCCAGGAAAGACACTTGAAGAAACAGAAGAGATTTAGACTAGGGGAAAATTAAAAGAGGGTGGGAGTTAACACTTACTGAAATCTTTCTACATGTCAGGTACCATTCTAGGTATTTAAATAGTCTCCTTTAATATGGTAGTTTTGTGAAGTATATATCCTGAAATATGTTGTCGTTGTTCAGTTGCTAAGTCGTGTCTGACTCTTCACGACCCCATAATTCATGCTAATGATAAGTGATATTTCTTGAGTTTTTCATATATGCTAAGATATAATTTAAGTTCATTATGTGAATTAACTTAGTTTATCCTCTACCAATATTCAGAAGTCCATTAATGTTTCTCAGGTGATGAGGAAACCAAGGCACAGAAAATGTAAGAAATGTCTTGAATAAGTAGTCAATTTTTATTTTATTTTTTTTTGTTTTTTTTTATTTATTTTATTTTATTAAATTTTATTTTATTTTTAAACTTTACAATATTGTATTAGTTTTGCCAAATATCGAAATGAATCCGCCACAGGTATACCTGTGTTCCCCATCCTGAACCCTCCTCCCTCCTCCCTCCCCATACCCTTCCTCTGGGTCGTCCCATTGCACCAGCCCCAAGCATCCAGTATCGTGCATCGAACCTGGACTGGCGACTCGTTTCATACATGATATTATACATGTTTCAATGCCATTCTCCCAAATCTCCCCACCCTCTCCGTCTCCCACAGAGTCCATAAGACTGATCTATACATCAGTGTCTCTTTTGCTGTCTCGTACACAGGGTTATTGTTACCATCTTTCTAAATTCCATATATATGCATTAGTATACTGTATTGGTGTTTTTCTTTCTGGCTTACTTCACTCTGTATAATAGGCTCCAGTTTCTGAACCCAGGTGTTCTGAGCTCATCGATTGTCTATATGACATTGTCTTTTTTAAAGTGTGGGTGACTTGAAGATCAAAGAGATGACATAAACTGTCCAAGTTCACAGAGCTGGTAAGTACTGAGGTTAAGATGCAGGCCCAGTTCTCTTGCTGCTAAAGACTCTGCTCTTTCTACAACAAAACATCAACGCGGACATCCACTGTGGACCCAAGAAATAGAAGCAGGTTAAGCTGCCCCTATTCCTTACCTTTTTTACCATGGAGATTGAAGATTAGGGTTCAAGCCATGGTTGCAGACCATACCTTCTCTACATGGGTGTATCTCTCTGTAGGAAAGTTTGAAAGAGAAAGAAATAAAAAAGAATTGGAAACAAGTTCAGGTTAAAAAGAGGCTCTAGCTTGGACTACAGAGATTGTTGGATTGTAGGTTAAGTCCATACTGGCCCAAATGACCTCTTGACCCCTTGGCCAAGCAGCAAGTTTGGTTAAGGATGAGAGTATATTAAAGTCAATGAACCTAAAAGATAGGCATATCTATTTATTTAGGTCTTTGTGACATCTTAATTTGTGCCAAGCACTCAGGACACTAAACCACACCAGGGGCAGTGCTGTGATGATGAGTTAAGAGCACAAAAAATGAGAAGGTCTGCAAGTTCCCTGAAACTCCCTTTGCAGAGCTTTGACAATGAGTCCTCACAAATGTTACCAGGGCAAGACCCTATTTTATATGTAACTTCTCCAAGGTCAGTTTGGGCCTCATGCTGTCTTTATTTTGGGGGAATAAATAATGTACCAAAAGATTTTATAGGATTAAAGAAATGTAAGATTAGACTTGAGAGATGAATGGGTTTCTCGTAATGAAGAATACCCATTCTCCATCATGCTTCATGCAAGAACTAGCTACCATGCGGTGTTATTGTTTAATCACTAAGTAATGTCCCACTCCTTGCGACCCCATGGACTATAGCCTGCCATGCTCCTCTGTCCATGGAATTTTCCAAATAAGAATACTGGAATGGGTTGCCATTTCCTTCTTCAGGGGATCTTCCCCACCCAGGGATCAAACTCACATTTCTTGCATTGGCAGGCATTACCACTAAGCCACCAGGGAAGCCCATACATATGCATTGCAAAATGATTACAACAGCTGAGTTAATTAACTATTATTCTGCTTGCAGAGAAGAAAATTAGAGAGTCATAATTTTCATCTCCCACATCTATCTCTATTAAGTATGTAAAATATTGTAATATTATATACATTGTAATTAACTAGTATTTCTGACTAGGACTCCTGGACAGCAAGATACATGTCTTATTTATGATTCGAACACTGACATTAGTTTCTACCACATAACAGCTTCGCTGAAAACATTTACTAAATGACTCTCCTGCCTACAAGCCCAGGCCCCTCTATCCCCTACAACCATATCATCTCCAAATAAATAAGCTCCAATTTCCCTTTAATTCATAATTCATTTTTGTCTAAACCTCCACTGCTGTCTTCCCATAGGCATTCATGCTCGGGGCCACCCCTAGATCTGAGTCAATGCCCTGCTCCCTATCTTCTCAGTCTGCTTAGCCTTAAGGGCAAGAGTCTGCTCCCGCCTCCAAAACAGCCATCTGAGTCATGCTGAGTCATACTGAGGCTTAGGGTGTGTGGCCAGATGTTCTCAGCCCCGCATGTTGACTGCTATCTGTGTTCCCAGGAGGAGGCTTACAGGACAGATGACAAAAAAGGAGAAGTACACTGCCTGACTGTAACTCCACTCGAGACAGCATCAGGAGGAAAGAGGGATACTGAGGCAGAATGTGACACATCCTGGAATATGTTCCCTTTGGATTTAAAGTGCATTTCTGGTTGTCCCATAGATGCCATTGAATGATCAGTCATTGTTCATCACATATTCGTCTTGCAGGTAGTCTCCCGCAGCCAGAAGAAGAAAAAGAGAAAAAAAAAAAAAAAAGAAAGAAAACCTTAGAAGTACATGCATATGAATTTTTCATTTACAAAATAAATCAAATGTGATCAGAGGAATTTAAAGCATGAAACCTTTGCTAGAGAAGTCCTGATTCTTTCTCATGTACTGTATAACCCAGGACAGAGCCCTTATAAACTGTTGCCTCCAGTATATAAAGATGTGGCAGGGCTGGATGACTAAATAATTTTTCCAGATCTCACCTTTTTAAATTTTCATAAATTTTTCTTATGGTTGCACTAGGATCTTCTTTGCTGCCTGGGGGTTTTCTCTGTTGCAGTGAGTGGGGCTACTCTTCATTGCAGTGTGTGGGCTTCTCACTGCAGTGTCCTCTCTTGGTGGAGCGCATACTCTAGGTACACGGGTTTCAGTAGCAGCAGCGTGCAGGCTCAGTAGTAGCAGTGTGTGGGCTTTGTTAGTTGCGGTGTAGGCTCAGTAGCGTGTAGGCTCAGTAGCTGCGGAGCACAGGCTTAGTTACTTTGTAGCATGTGGAATCTTCCCAGACCAGGGATCAAACCCATGTCCTCTGCATTGGAAGATGAATTCTTATCCACTGTATCACCAGGGGAGTCCTAGGTCTCACGTTTTTAAGATTCCACATACTGCACATCCACTTTGCTGGGTTCTGTGGTTATGGACTGAGATATGAGGATGAAAGAAGGGGGCATGAAACAGGAACAGGAAAACATTGTTCACTATTTTAGGGCACCCCCTAATCTGCTAACATGACATGCTGGGCAGATCTGACTGGGGATGACACCAGGCAACGCTCGACTTAAGGAACCATCTCAGGCCCATCTTGGCGCTACTGCCTCACAGGAAAATGTCTTACCTTCTAGGCCCCTGATCAGTACCCAAGAAGTGCTGTCATTCTCCATGTCACTTTGGCTAAAAGTTGAATGTGTGAACATGCTCCAGAGATACTTTCTGAGTTTCCTACCTACCCAGCCACCATCTTCATTTTATTTTAATTTTGGCTGCTCTAGTCCTTCACTGATGCATGTAGGCTTTCTCTAGTAGTGGCAAGCGAGGGCTACTTTCCAGTCGTGGTGCTTAGGCTTCTCACTGTGATTTCTCTTGCTGTGGAGCACAGACTCTAGGGTACATAGACTTCAGCAGCTGCGGTGCTTAGGCTCAGCAGTTGTGGCTCACAGGCTTAATTGCTCAGTGGCATGGAATCTTCCTGGATTTATCAGGGATTGAACCTGTATCCCTTACATTGGCAGGTGCTTTCTTAACCACAGGACCACCAGGGAAGCACCACTATCCTCATTTTAAAGCAAGAATTCTGAGGCAGTTAGTGTGATGAACAAAGGAATTGACAAAACTCAATGTAAAGACTCTTCTCGTCCAGCTTTCACATGCTCCCACACAGATACTCACATTCAGAAATTAGCAAGTACAAGAGCATGTGCAGGCATGCACGTGCATACGCATACAAACACTCACAAATTCCACATCCTGTTTGAAAATCCACTTGGTGTCACTTTAAATATTTATTCACAGGTTGGCCCCTTGCTACCACCTCCCTGGTGTAAGGCAGTATAATCTCCACCTGGATGCTTACTGCACACTCCTAACTGATCTTTCTTCTACCATTGTTCCTGACAGTGGCTTCCCAATATGGCAGCCAAAGCACAATGGTAAAAATGCAAATCGTGTATGGTAATCTCTTTGTCTAAAGTTCCCTGATAGTTTCCTGCATCATTCATAATAAAGCCTAATTTCCTAAAGTAACAATTGCTAATATTTATATTGTCACCTACAGACATCCTTGGTGGCTCAGTGGTAAAGAATCTACCTTCAGTGCATGAGTCACAGGAGACTCAGGTACGATCCCTGGGTCGGGAAGATCCCTGGAGGAGGGCATGGCAACCCACTCCAGTATTCTTGCCTAGAGAATCCCGTGGACAGAGGAGCCTGCCGAGCTACGGTCCATAGGGTCGCAGAGTAGGATGAGACTGAAGTGACTTAGCACACATGCATGCATGTTGGCACCAATACATATAAATCAGAGAAGGCAATGGCACCCCTACTCCAGTACTCTTGCCTGGAAAATCCACGGACGGAGGAGCCTGGTAGGCTGCAGTCCATGGGGTCGCTAAGAGTCGGATACGACTGAGCGACTTCAGTTTCACTTTTTACTTTCATGCATTGGAGAAGGAAATGGCAACCCACTCCAGTGTTCTTGCCTGGAGAATACCAGGGACGGGGGAGCCTGGTGGGCTGCCGTCTTCGCACAGAGTCAGACACGACTGAAGCGACTTAGCAGCAGCAGCAGCAGCATACATATAAATGGGCTTCCCTGATGGCTTTAGTGGCAAAGAACACACCTGCCAATGCAGGAGACACATGTTTGGTCTCTGGCTTGGGAAGATCCCCTGGAGGAGGGCATGGCCACCCACTCCAGTATTCTTGTCTGGAGAATCTCATGGGCAGAGGAGCTTGGCAAGCTACAGTTCAGGTTGCAAAGAGTCAGACACAGCTGAAGCAACTTAGCATGCATGAATGCATACATATGCAACCACCACTACATGCATACCAAGACGTCAGTGGAGTAATGCCAAAATAGTTAATGCCAACCAGCACTATTTAGACCTCAGCAAACAGGACCTTTGATCGAATTAGTTTCAGAATGTGGCCCATTTGTTTGTAGGTTGAGGTTGACTCTTGAACACTTATTCTGGTCAGAATAAAAGGCACACAAACCTAAAAATAAAAATCAATGTACTTATGTATTAATTTACATTGGGATTTATAACTTGAATTTTCATGTCTTTGTGAGTAATACATGCTTTCCTTATATCAATCAAGTAAAAGTAGAGGAAGCAAACTGTTACAAGGCAAGTAGCTGGATTCAGTCATGCCAAGGAAAAGCATCTTGACAGGAAGTTCAGACTTATTCATCCATTTCATGGGAAAGATAGATATGGACTAAACATAAATATTAGGTGAGGTTCAACATTTCTAGATTCTAAGCCGACAGAGCAATCTTTTTTTTCCTATACTTCCCTTTTTGGTCAGTTCTCTAATAATTAACACACTTTTACACATCAGAACATCCCATAGATTATAGTTAAGAGTTTCTGGCCTGGGAAGCATTCTTTTTCTTTCAGGTGATTTTGCATTTGTCTTTGGTATTCAAATTAGTTTTCATAACTTTTTAAATTAAATTTATTTTAATTGCGATTAAAATTAGAGTGAATTTTCCCCCTGGCTTTCAAGGTCTTGCATGCTATCTAGTCACTGTAGCCTTGGTATTTTGAAGTACTCACATATTTATAATCATGCACACACACATATATTTTACACAGGGCATACTTACCAGGCGTTTCTGAACAGTTAACCATGCAAGACCCCCAAGCACAAACCCATAATCTCTTTCACTTATCTACTTGTATGGAAACGAAAGACAGAGTCTTTGAAAGCAGTAAGAGAAGCACCCTGGCTTTCGTTGTCTTTAGCTGGTCCTCTCTTTGCCACTCCCCTCTTTGTGTACTCCTGAGCCCTTATATATTTCACAGTTTCTGACCCACCCAGCTATCACCAGCCCAAGACCCCAGAAGGAGAAAAACACTGGATCTCCCTACCTCTGTTAATTGAAAACAAAACAAAATAAAATAAATGCCACCCGCCACAAGTCCCAGAAAACTTGTGAACACATAGAAGGAGAAGGAGATGGAGGAGGAGAATGAAATAAAAGAGAAGGAGAAGAAGGAGGAGAAGGAGAGGGGTAGAGGAAGAAAAAGAAGCAGGAGAAGAAAAGGAAGGGAAAGAAAAACAAAACAGGTGCAGGAAATAATTGGTGACACTAATGCATGAATGGGGCTAGAGTAGAGTGAGGGGCTACAGCAGCTTGTTGGTCTAGGGACCTACAAGTTTTCCTTTCCCTCACAAAAACCTCAGACTCAGTAAGACAGGAGTTGTGATAATTTGGTTTCAGAAAGAGCCCTTCTGGGGCTAGAAATAGCAAAGGTTGAAAGGGGCTTGGGGCTTCCCATATGGCACTAGAGGTAAAAGAACCCACCTTCAATGCAGGAGACTTAAAAGATATGCGTTCTGTCCCTGGGTTGGGAAGATTCCCCCAGAGGAGAGCATGGCAACTCATTCAAGTATTGTTGCCTGGAGAATCCCATGGACAGAGGAGCCTAGCAGGCTACATTCCATAGAGTCTCATAGACTCAGACAAGACTAAAGTGACTTAGCAAGGCACAGCACAGTATGGAAAGGGACTTGGGAGAAGAGCAATCACTACTGGCCCTCACTAGACCATATAATACACAGAATCCTAATTTCTCACAATTCCTCATAGTAGATGATCTTGTTAATGGGTGGGATATAACCATAATCATCACTGCTCCCATTTAAGCCCTGCTGTTTCAAAACCTCAAATCTATCCTGTTTCAGATATGTGTAGATTTCTTATTCAAGAGACATGCTGTGTTATAGATTCAGTACCAAGTATCTGAAATATTGAAGATAATATGACTAGGAATAAACTTTAGTCATTAATCTTTTAGAATTCAAAGTCACCAAGTCAAGGACTTCCCAATCTTAGGACACAGAATTCTAAACTTTATACCTAGAAGAATCCCATATGAATCAACTCTAGGTAGAAATTTAAATATTGATTTTATGTATGCTTCTGAGCTACTATCAATACATTTGAACAAAGCTGGAAAATTACTACTTGGCTAAAACCTTGAGTAATATCCATGAGATATGGACCAATGAGTTATGTTAGTGCAGTAGTGAGGAGGAAGATTAGCAAGTACTGGCTCCAATGAGGGCTTCCCTTGTGGGTCAGATGGTAAAGAATCTGCTTGCAATGCAGGAGACCAGGGTATGATTTCTGTGTTGGGAAGATCTCCTGAAGAGTGGGAATGGCTACCCACTCCATTATTCTTGCCTGGAGAATTACATGGACAGAGGAGCCTAGAAAGCTACAATTCATTGGCTCCAGTGATAGTCTCATTCCTTCTAACTATTCAGAGTTGCTTAGTTCATCAAATACATTAGGTAATAATATTTAAATTGGACATAAAAACCCTGGAATTTCTCAAAAATTTAATCATAAATGTAAATGAAGGCAATTTTTTATAAGGTCAAAAAAAAATCAGTGGAGCCAAGAAAGTAACATTATAAAATGGGAAAATGAGAAGTTTGTGGTTTTTCTAAGTTGTCAGATTCCAGCCTTTACCTTCAAAGTTCATTGTGTAGACAAGTGTGCAATAACTTGCTGGTTCTGGCTTTCCATTCCCTCTTCCTAGTGAAGTTTCCTCTTGCTTAAGTAACATACACAGGCATCTCTGGCTATGCCTTAGTCACAGTGCTCCCAGAGGTCCATCAAACCATCGATGCCTGTGCTGTCAGCCACCAACAAAGAGGAATCCCTCTAGGAATGGACCCAGCTGGGGTTCAGAGTCACCCTCAATCTTTGTGGGAGCTGATGCAGAGGTCTTGTGTTTAAAAAGCAGGAGTGTTGCCTGGCTAGTAGTTGGGCCTATTCTCTCCTTCATCACAATTATTACTATAACAGAAGATATACATTGGCCTGCTGCCTGGTAGCCATTAGAATTTCCAGCTACTGCTGCTGCTACTGCTGCTAAGTCGCTTCAGTCATGTCCGACTCTATGCAACCCCATAGACGGCAGTCCACCAGGCTTCCTGTTCCCTGGGATTCTCCAGGCAAGAACAATGGAGTGGGTTGCCATTTCCTTCTCCTATTGGTACCCAATTTATTCTAGGCTAATGCATCACTTAATAGGAATTTTGATCCTATGTATTTCTACTATAACAAGATAAATTCAGATTATAATGAAAGCAGACCAAGTTATAGCCTCTCTAATCAAGAATACTAAGCAGTTTTTTTGTATCTTCAGTGGCTTATAAACTGTGTTTATAATTTTCTAATTTTAAAATTGAAAATTAAAAAAAACACATCTGTGATGAAGAGTAACTTCTGCAGTATTTTTTTTCTTAGCTAATACTATGAACAAATATAATGGAATCAAATATCTATTTTTATCTATTAAAATTTATAATTTATATAATTCTCCGTACTAATAGCACCTAAAGATAATACATAATTTGACCTACAGGATTAGTATATATGTCATAGTTAGCTAGAAAGTTTTAATAAAATATTTTACTTTTCCTTGCTAAAAACCAGCATCTTATATTTCTTAGCATCCTGCAAAGAGTTTACCAAAGTACAAGTGCTATAAAATTCCTTAAGAGGCAAGAGCTAGTCTTTATCAAATTTTGGAATTTCTTTTAAAATGTTCTTTTTATTTAAATACCTTTAGAAATAACATTTTTATTTTATTAATTTTAATTTATAGCCAATAAATGAATAATCTTAGTTTTTTCTGACTATTTAATCTTTCTGATGTATCATGGATAATCACATCACTTATCTCTCTAAACTTTGGGTTTTTCTTCTGGGAGAAGGAGACAATTATGATGGTATTTCACAGGAGAAATAAGTGAAATATTTAAAAATGGGCAGCTGAGATAATTGAGCTTGTATGAACAAGCACCTAAGTAAAAATGAAACTCTATTCAGGCTACCTGACTTCAGAATCAGAATTCATCAACCTTGTACTAAGCTACAGACATGCTGTCTTTCAACCCTATAACCTTTCCTAGAACCTTTTTCAACAATGTTTAGTAATAAGAAGGCAAGAGATGGGCCCGATCCCTGGAGGGAAGCCAGGTCTGTTCCCCAAGACATTTCTAGAGAAGGATGTACCTGAAGTGGGTATGAGGGAGAAGAAGGCCCAAC
Source organism: Bos indicus (assembly GCF_029378745.1). Lineage (NCBI taxonomy): Eukaryota > Metazoa > Chordata > Mammalia > Artiodactyla > Bovidae > Bos > Bos indicus. The sequence continues at coordinate 48,967,422 of NC_091774.1, read as the reverse complement.
TCTACATTCTGAAATTAAGAGAAGACTGGTGTCCATACTCTGGAAGGAGAATGGGAAGTACTCATACTGTCCGCTGCAGGTGGGATTTGTTTCCCAAACTTTTAGTCTAATGGGGCCTGGTTCTTATTCCCTAGACTTTGACAATGTCTGATCCTCATACTCAAGGTCTAAGGAAAGAGTCACTGTCCTCATAATGTGTATCTATAGAAATTTGCCTTGGAAACCAAGACCCCTAAGTCTACTGATTAATATATCAAACATAATTCAAAAAGATACATGCGCCCTTATGCTTGAAGTAGCACTATTTACAATAGACAAGACATGTAAGCAATCTAAATGTCTATCAACAGATGAATGGATAAAGAAGATGTGTGTGCGCGCGTGTGTGTGTGTGTGTGTGTGTGTGTGTGTGTGTATTGTTGTTTATTCACTAAATTGTCCGATTCTTTTGCAGTCCCGGACTGTAGCTCGCCAGGCTCCTCTGTCCATGGGATTTCCCAGGCAAGAACACTAGCGTGGGTAGTCATCTCCTTCTTCAGGGGATCTTCCCGATGCACTCATGTCTCCTGCACTGGCAGGTGGATTCTTTACTACTGAGCCACCAGGAAAGCCCCCCAAAAGATGATACATATGAGCTTATATGCAAAACAGTAATAGACACATAGATATAATAAACTTATGGTTATCAAAGGAGAAAGGTGGGGGAGGGATAAATTAGAAGGTTGGGATTAGCATAAACACACTGCTGCTGCTGCTGCTGCTAAGTCACTTCAGTCATGTCCCACTCTGTGCGACCCCACAGACGGCAGCCCACCAGGCACCCTCACCCCTGTGATTCTCCAGGCAAGAACACTGGAGTGGGTTGCCATTTCCTTCTCCAATGCAGGAAAGTGAAGTGAAAGTGAAGTTGCTCAGTTGTGTCCAACTGTTAGTGATCCCATGGACTGCAGCCTACCAGGCTCCTCCATCCATGGAATTTTCCAAGCAAGAGTACTGGAGTGGGTTGCCATTGCCTTCTCTGAGCATAAACACACTACTATATATTAAATAGATAAACTTACTGTATAGCTCAGGGAACTATACTCAGTATTTTGTAATAGACTACAAGGGAAAACAATTTGAAAAAAAAAATATATATATAAACATTAAGTTTCATATATATGAATGAGTTCAATTCTGAGAGCATGTGTAAGTCCAATTTGTTCCTAGGTCCAACAAAGTAAGCCTAGTTACCCAACTAACGAAGCTTCCCTGCTGGCTCAAGCAGTAAAGAATTCACCTGCAATGCAGGAGATGCAGGAGACATGGGTTTAGTCCCTGGGTTCAGAAGATTCCTGGAGAAGGAAATGGCAACCCACTCCAGTATTCTTGCCTGGAAAATCTCATGGACAGAGGAACCTGGCAGCTTACAGTCCATAGGGTCACAAAGAGTTGGACATGACTGAGCATGCACTCAGTCAACTGACATAATCAGCTAATATAAGAAGACATATACTACAGTACATTACGTGTTTACACAAATAACATAAAAAACATATACAAAAAATTAAGAAAACATTTTTTATCTTAAAGTATACTATCTTGAAAACTATAGTAGTACAGCACAGCAGCTGGCATACAGGGGCTGGCATCACGTGAACAGGCAAGAAGAGTTACTGCCTGGAGGACGGAGAAGAGGTGGGAGATGGTAGAGCTGAGGATCATCAGCAATAGGAGATGGAGAGCAAGCTGCAATTTCACTCACACCTGAAGTCAATGGAACACAAATTCACATCTTTGAAAGTTTGCAACTTGAACATTCATATATAGGGGGCTTACTGTATAACTGAATCAATTTGCTGAACACCTGAAACTAAATATAGAACTATAGAAACTAAATATAGAACTATAGAAACTAAATATAGAAATGTAGAATTTGCTGAACACCTACAAACCAAATATAGAAAAACAGATGTTCTTATTCACACAAGGGCTATTTCTTCACAGTGTAGCCAGACGTTTCTTGTTCTTTCATTGGTCTTCTACTTCAGTGATAAAATATCTGCTCTCTTGAGCTCAAATTGTGTCATCCTAGATTATGTAGTCTAGCCCAGGGAGTCTTATTTTTCTTAAGTGGGGGGAGCAGGGAGCTAAGAAATATGTGTGAAGGTCACAGCTCAGGAAAACTGATCCACTAAAGGCTGATTTTTTGATTATACAATTATAGGCTGCTTCTCCTCCACCATTCCTTACCATATCAACAGGACTTCAGTATAATAACACTGGATTGCAGTTGAAAAAGTTGCATACTTTATTTCATGATGATGTGTTCTTAGGGAAGCCTACAGACAACAGGGACATCAGAATTCAAAACAAAACAAGGCACTAGAGAATTCTGAAGTCTCCATCACTGATGGCTTCAACAAACATTAAACATACTTCAACTCCTAGCCTCTCTTATCAATTCATGTTTTCCTCAGTGTGATCACAAGTCATGGTTTTAAATAATTTCAGACTTCTTATCTGCCTCGCTTATATAAATAAGTAGAGAAAATCAAGAAGAACACTCAGGGCAACGTCTCCAGAGTAGACAGTTTCCCTTGTTGTCACAGAAAAATGGACAGAGTTCCCTGGAAGCACAAGATGCAAGCTTATTCTGCCTGTTCTCTCTATGAAATAACCTTTGGATATTATAATTTGTGATAGAGCTCTTAGCTCTACTGTAGATCCCTTGCATTTCCATTCAGCTTCCTGAAGTAACCATATATGTGTGTGTTGTTTTGTTTTTTTCATCCTTGTAAAACTAAAATCCAGATCTTGTCTATAATCCACTCCTCAAGAGAGCTAGAACTGATTGAGTTTCTTGTCTACAGTAGGATTTTCTATCTTGAGCATGTTTTTGTCTTTGTCACCATCTCACTATCTTTAACCAATACTAAAATGGTTTGAATATAACTCCTTCCTTGTCTGGTGCTTAGCTGCACTCCATGGATCATTCTGGGTGAAGGACAATGGGAGAGATGGGTGCCATTGTGGAGGAAAACATGGGAAGAGCAGAGGGTAAAAATGGGGAATGAGTGGAAAATAGTGTTGAGGATGGAGGAGGACCTTACAAAGGAAGGATGTCTCAGGAACCAACATGTTATCACACACTCAATATACATCTTCTTTGCTGACCATCAGCTGACCTGACTCCACCCCTGAGGGACACAGCCTAATCTTGGCCAATGACTTCTAAGACAAGGGGGAGCAAGGAAGCAGAATTTCAGCAGTAAAGAATAAAAGGCCACAGCATCCAGCAGCAGCACAGACTTGCTTCTGATGCTTCTGTAATCACCTGTAAGTTCCAAAACTTGACATCATGGTGCATTTTACTGCCGAGAAGAAGGCTGCTATCACTAGCCTATAGGGCAAAGTGAATGTGGAAGAGGCTGGAGGCGAGGCTCTGAGCAGGTAGGAAGTGGACTTCATGGGGAGGATGGTGCTCAACACCACTGCTTCTCGGTTTCTGCTAACTGGCTTCCCAGGTATGGAGAAGGCACATCACTGGATCTCCATTCCTTTGTTGATGGTTTATGTCTCCATACTTCTTGGTAGTGGAACCCTTCTCTTTCTCACTAGGGATTACCATAACCTCCATGAGCCCATGTACTGTTTCTTAGCTATGTTGGCAGCCACCAACCTTGGAGTGACACTGACCATGATGCTCACAGTTTGGGGCATCCTGTGGTTGAACCATAGAGAGATTAGCCACAGGGCCTGCTTCTCCCAGGCCTACTTTATTCATACTCTTTCTATCATAGAGTCTGGTGTTTTGCTTGCCGTGGCCTACGATGGCTTCACTGCCATCTGCAACCCCTTGAGATATACTTCCATCCTGACCAACAGTGGGGTAATAAAGATTGGGATGGAGGTATTGACAAGGGCCGGTCCATCAATTACACCAATAATTCTTCTCCTTCCCTGGTTCCCCTATTGTTGATCCCACATACTCTCTCATGCTTTCTGTCTACACCAAGATGTCATCAATTTACCATGTGCCAATGTCATCTTCAATTGTCTCTATCCTGTTGTGGTTGTATTTGCGATGGTCTTGTTGGACTTCCTTGTCATCTTTTTCTCCTCCATTTTGATCCTCAAGACTGTCGTGGGCATTGCTTCTGGAGAAGGAAGGGCCAAGGACCTCAACGCATCTGCTGCATCCTGGTATTCTATGTCACTGTCGTTGGTCTGACATTTATTCATAGGTTTGGAAGACATGCTCCTCATATGGTCCACATCATGATGAGCCATATATACTTCCTTTTCCCACCTTTTATGAATCCTGTCACCTACAGCATTAAAACCAAGCAGATCCAGACTGGTATAATTCACTTTTACTCTCTGTTTCATTCTAGAGCATAACTTTGACTCATTGTTCTCTGAAGAATAATTCAGGGAACCTCGGCAAGCTGACAGCTTTGTTAATGGGAGCAACTAAACAAAACCAAGTTAATATAAACCAACCTCTCTGCTATTTAGAGGATCATAATCACACTGCCCATTTGTAGCTGAGTTGCATATTATATAATACATACATACTAAACATATATCTCAATTGTCCAACTGCTCTTTGCTGTTTTCCCAGATAACTCATTCTGTTGAGTGAACCTATGGCACCCAATATATGATTCTTGGATTTACAGTATGGGCCACCAGCATTTAAATCAAAGCTCATTGTTTTTCAATATGTTTTGCATGTATAGGCTTTGATATATTTAGAAAACTCACTCAACTCCAGACATGTATCCAGTATTTTTTCTTATGTGGAACTAGTTGCTGAAAATTTTTTTTTATGGAACTAGTTTCTAGAAAATTGCACTAAGTGAAGCAATGAGACTTACTCTCCTCAGTTTAAAATGACAACTCTAGGGAAAGTGTATCTAATTATATCTAAGTCTGTTCAGTTAAAATTTTAATAAACATTTATTAAATATTATTATCACTGTTAATATATGTGGTAGTGGTGGTTTATTCATTAAGTTGTGCCAGACTCCTGCCACCCTATGGACTGTAGTCCATCAGGCTCTCTCCCCATGGGATTCCACAGAAAAATTAGGGTTAGGGTTGCTGCTGCTGCTGCTGCTGCTGCTGCTAAGTCGCTTCAGTCATGTCCCACTCTGTGCAACCCCATAGACAGCAGCCCACCAGGTTCCCCCGTCCCTGGGATTCTCCAGGCAAGAACACTGGAGTGGGTTGCCATTTCCTTCTCCAATGTATGAAAGTGAAAAGTGAAAGTGAAGTCACTTAGTCGTGTCCAACTCTAGGGACCCCATGGACTGCAGCCCACCAGGCTCTTCCATTTATGGGATTCTCCAGGCAAAAGTACTGGAGTGGGGTGCCATTGCTTTCTTCAAGGGTTAGGGTTAGTTCAGTTCAGTTCAGTTCAGTCGCTCAGTCATGTCCGACTCTTTGCGACCCCATGAATCGCAGCATGCCAGGCCTCCCTGTCCATCATCAACTCCCAGAGTTCACTCAGACTCATGTCCATCAAGTCAGTGATGCCATCCAGCCATCTCATCCTCTGTCGTCCCCTTCTCCTCCTGCCCCCAATCCCTCCTAGCATCAGAGTCTTTTCCCATGAGTCAACTCTTCACATGAGGTGGCCAAAGTACTAGAGTTTCAGCTTTGGCATCATTCCTTCCAAAGAAATCCCAGGGCTGATCTCCTTCAGAATGGACTGGTTGGATCTCCTTGCAGTCCAAGGGACTCTCAAGAGTCTTCTCCAACACCACAGTTCAAAAGCATCAATTCTTTGGTGCTCAGCTTTCTTCACAGTCCAACTCTCACATCCATACATGACCACTGGAAAAACCATAGCCTTGACTAGATGGAGGGTTAGGGAAAAATACTGGATTGAGTAGCCATTTCCTTCTCCAGGGGACTTTCCTGACTCAGGGATCGAACCCAGGTCTCTCACTTTGCAGACAATATCCGGCATTACAGGTGGATTCTTTACCTACTGACTTACCCCTGTATGTACATATATATAAATAATATAACAGATTATATAACTTATATAACAGATATATAATTCTATTATTATTTTTACCAACAACATTACTTGACTGGAGATAGAGCTGGTTATATGTACAAAGTGGGGAGAAATAGAGAGGATGGAGGCAATGCTGATAAGTAGAAGAAAAAAATGACCTTTTCTAGCTCCAAATATCGATCAAAGTTGATTTTTTTCTCAGTCTAGGCTTAAGGAGAGTAGGTTCATGATTCTATGACCAGTTGAAGAGCCAGGACCTATGACTAAAATGACAAGTTTTAAAGTGAACCAAAAATATGTTCTTGTGAACAAAAGATAGACAGTGAAATACAAGGGTTTTGGAAGAGTGGAAGTGACCACCAGTTGACTGGTGAGCCAGACCTGGGCAATCAGAGGCTCCTTTTCCCTGTACTTGGACTGTGCACTCTACTAGAAGCTGCCTCAAGGACACAGCTTCAGAATGATAATGTGGCTTGAGACCACCTAGACAGAATATATAATTTAATCCAGTTAAGCCCTCTATAGATGGGTGCAGAGATCTACTTGTTTCACCACATAGGTGCTCGATGTCTGTTGACTTGTTGACAGGATGAAGTTTATGTCCCTAACCATTCATAGAGGACCTCTGCCTGCCTCTCTGGGGGAATCTGAGCAGTCTGAAGGTGGCCATAGGAGGCATGAATGCAGAATGGAGAGCGGAGTACCAGCACCATCCTCTGCTCTGGTTAACATACAAACTGAAGCACTTCAAGGAGCTAGTTAGAGGGACGCTTAGAATCAATCTACCACCTTGTGGGGAAGCATGACCATGGAGCAGTTGATAACTCAAGAACTCCTTAGGGACATACATTGCTTGTCCAGCTTTGTGCTGATGCTAAAGTTGAGATGCCTTAGAGATGAGCCCCAGTGGGAAAGATAAGCAGTGAGTAAAGAAACCAGAACAGGCCTTGCTGCTAAATCACTTCAGTCATGTCCAACTCTATGCGACCACATAGACAGCAGCCCACCAGTCTCCCCTGTCCCTGGGATTCTCCAGGCAAGAACACTGGAGTGGGTTGCCATTTCCTTCTCCAATGCATGAAAGTGAAAAGTGATAGTGAAGTCGCTCTTAGCGGCCCCATGGACTGCAGCCTACCAGGCTCCACCATCCATGGGATTTTCCAGGCAAGAGTACTGGAGTGGGGTGCCAGTGCCTTCTCCGAACAGGCCTTAGGTGGTCAGTTAAATGGTCAGTGGAAAAAAGGGAAAAGAAAATGAGCAAAAGGAGTATAGAAGACAAAGGAGAAACAGCTAGAAAACTGAAGTGAGGCTCAGAAAGGAGTCTAGGGGAAGGTCTCTCTGTCAGTAGGATGCTAAAGGGAGAAAGGAAGCAGGGTGTTCCTCTGGGACTTGAAATCTCTGGAATAAAATTTTAAATTCAAGAAAACAACTCTTCACCGGTGACTAACCCCTATCCAGTCCCAAAAGGAGTTCCTGTGCATGCAAGTTTAGGAGGGTTGAGGTGGAGCTGTTATCTGAGCCAAGCGACACAGGCCCAAACTTCTAGCTCCTTCCAGCACTTGGGGGTCTAATCTCTTAGGCACAGACCTTATGGTCTCTAACCACTCCCCTCCCATGCTTTGCAAATACTCCCCCTCCCCCTACAGTTAATGACCCAGAAGGAAAGACTCTAGGAAAGGGGGAAAGAATAGTCTCTGAGGTCTCAGTGTGGTTCAGATGGAAGAGAAGCTATGATGAACACTGCCATGTGAACTTCCAAAGTCCTTTAACCACTGGGTTTTAGTCATTTCACTTTTAACTGGAATAAAGCCACTTTAAACAGAGGTTTTTGAAGTTAAAATGAAAAACCATGTTTCTGATTCCCTGGTTCATCACAACAGAGACACTAGCAAAATATACACGTTCAGATGTATTCTTTTTTTTAATACTGTCTGTCCTTTTACATTGTATCGATACAGTTTTCAGTGTTACCATAATTTTTTATTGGAGTATAGTTTGCAGTGTTGTGTTAGTTTCTGCTGTACTATGAGAGGGAGATCCAAGCAGGAGGGTATATACATCCCTCCTGCTTGGATCTCCCTCTCATACACCCCCCTCCCCACTTCATCCATCTAGGAAGCTGAGCTCCCTGTGCTATACAGCAGGTCCCACTAGCTCTTTTCTTTTACACATGATAGCATATATATGTCAGTGCTACCCTCCCAATTCATCTTACTTCCCCTTCCCCACTCCTCGAGAAAGAAGATGTAGTACATATATACAATGGAATATTATTCAACCATAAGAAGAAATGAAATTGGGTCATTTGTAGAGATGTGGATGCACCTAGAGTCTGCCATACATAGCTAAGTAAGTCAGAAAAAGGAAAACAAATATCACACATTAATGCATATAATGTAGAATCTAAAAAATGGCACAGATGAATCTATTTGCAGTGCAGAAATTGTGAATGGACTTTTCTAATGTATTCTTTTCCTTAAGCATTATTCCTGTATCTCTTCTCATTGTCTCATGTCTCATATCCGATCAAGATAAAGCATTTGCCAGTCCTGACTCAGCAGTTAGTAAAGAGTCAGACATTCTTCAAAGTTTTACTTCTACCAAAGCAAAACTACTCCCATTTCCAATTATACCTTATAAGTAACCCAAGCTTCACTTGGCTCTTTGCTTCTGTGGAGTCCCCAGCTTGCTCAGATTTGGTGCATCTTCAAGCATTAATATAGCTCAGAATGGATAATCCAGTTATATGTGTGTGAGTGCTAAGTTGCCTCAGTCATATCCCACTCTTTGTGACCCTATGGACTGTAGCCCACCAGGATCCTCTGTCCACGGGATTCTCCAAGCAAGAATACTGGAGTGGGTTACCATACCCTCCTCCAGGGGATCTTCCCGACCTAGGAATCAAATCCAAGTCTGTTATGTCTCCTGCGTTGGCAGGTGACTTCTTTAACACTAGTGCCATCTGGGAAGCCCCAGTCCAGTTACGACCTCTCTGGTTATTGAAAATTTATCCTTTCATGGTTCTTCATACATATGCTTCCCAAGTGATGCTAATGGTAAAGAATCTGCCTGCCAATGTAGGAGACACAAGAGACTTGGGTTTGATCCCTGGGTTGAGAAGATCCCCTGGAGTAGGAAATGGCACCCCACTCTAATATTCTGGCCTGGAAAATTTCATGGAGAGAGGCACCTGGTGGGCTACAGTCCATGGGGCATGAAGATTCGGACATGACTGAGCAACTGAGCATATACATTTGTTGTTGTTCAGTCACTCAGTCTTGTCCGACTCTTTGCGACTCCATGGACTGCAACACGCCAGGCTTCCTTGTTCTTCACCATCTCCCGAAGTTTGCTCAGACTCATGTTCAATGAATTGATGATGCCATTCAACCATCTTGTCATCTATCATCCCCTTCTTCTCCTGCCTTCAATCTTTCCCATCATCAGGGTCTTTTCTAATGAGTTGGCTCGTCACATCAGGTGGCCAAAGTACTGGAGCTTCAGCTTCAGTTTCAGTTCTTCCAATGAATATTCAGGACTGATTTCCTTGAGGATTGACTAAGCTAGTGCAATAGTTTTGAAATCAGATGTATGGTTTAGAATGTCACTTTTCACTTTCTGGTTGTGTACTCCAGCAAATCACTTAATCTGTTTGGTCTCTTTGATGTGTTGGATTAAATGCACTAGTACATGTAATGCACCTAATCGTTCCTGGCTCATAGTAAATGTTATAGATGTTTTAGTTATTACTATTACTAGAAATTTTGTGAAAATGGGATTATTTGATATTCAGGATGAAGAGACACCTGGTCTGATCTGTCAAAGAAAGCCAAGACTTTTTCAAAACTTGATTATAAGCACAATTCTTGATAGTAAGTGAGATATTTTAAAGGAAAGACTTGCATTCTATTCTTACAATGACGCTGTGAGAAAATAGGACCTGGTGGATGTTTTAGCTCAATTTATCAGAAGATTTTTTGTATTTAAAAAAATGTTTATTTATTTATTTGGCTGCCCTAGGTCTAAGTTGCACCACATGGGATCTTCAATCTTTCTTGGGACATGTGGGATCTTTAGTTGCAGCATATTAAGTCTCATTTGCAGCATGTGGGATCTAGTACCCTCATCTGGGATTGAACCTGGTTCCTTTGCATTGAGAGCACAGGGTCTCATCCATTGGACTACTAGGGAAGCCCCTATGAGAAGGTTTCTGAGGTTCCCAGACACTGAGTGATTTAAGCTGTTAATCTTAGAAACAGGAAGAACCAAGATTGCAGATCTAGTGGTGGCTTTCTTCTGTAGGCCCAAGTGTTCCTGAGAGTAGAATGTTGAATTTGCACATTTTCATGAGGAATCAGAGGAACTCTCTTCTGAGGATGTTGGAAGAAAAACTTTTTTTTTTTCTTTGTCTTCTCAAAAACATCTGTCTTTCTTGTGGCCCTCACATATGTAACATATAGACTTCCAAGAAACCTAGGTCATATGGCAGTTATGTTGACCGGATTATACAGACACTCATTTATCAACATTTGTTAAGTGACTTTGAAGTAGAAACTGTGCTAGAATATTTGGATATCTATATCTATATCTATATACAGCTATATGATCAGGATCTAGAATTAGACATATAGGGAGGATGAAGTTTTTAAAGGTAGGTATTTAGGACATAGCAACCCACTCAAGTATTTTTGCCTGGAGAATCCCGCAGACAGAAGAGCCTGGAGGGCTATAGTCCATGGGGTCACAATGAATCGGACACAACTGAAGTGACTTAGCACACATATGCACACTCATTCATTCACAAATGTAACTTAAGTACCTGCTTATTATCTAACACTATGAGGCCAGAGAAGGCAATGGCACCCCACTCCAGTACTCCTGCCTGGAAAATCCCATGGATGGAGGAGCCTGGTAGGCTGCAGTCCATGGGGTCGCTGAGGGTCGGACACGACTGAGCAACTTCACTTTCACTTTTCATTTTCATGCATTGGAGAAAGAAATGGCAACCCACTCCAGTGTTCTTGCCTGGAGAATCCCAGGGACAGGGGAGCCTGGTGGGCTGCTATCTATGGGGTTGCACAGAGTTGGACACGACTGAAGTGACTTAGCAGCAGTAGCAGCGGCATGAGGCCAGCATGAGAGATGTGAGTGCTTATGTGTGAGATGGTAGGCACAGAATGATGATTAATGTTAGAAGTCCATGAGCCATGGTATTTTAGCAGCCGCTATGAGCTGCACGTAGCACTATTAGATTCACTATTAAGAAAAGATTTTTTACATCTTATTTTTACTTTAAAAATCTGGTATTTGAGAAAATCTTTAAGATCATGTAACCAGTAAATAATTGAATCTTTTAAAATTTCCAAGAATACTTTAAATAGTTCTATGATACAAATATAACATAATAGATATAATTCATACACATTAAAAATAAATTGAAAGACCCCTGACTTCTACCTTCATATCTTCCTTAAAGAGAATTCCTTCTTTTAACCCTCTGCCCTTTTTCTTCACACTTAGATAAACGTATATGAGAAACTCAAACATACAGTCTTGTTGGCTGGAGGCAGGAGTTGTGTGGGGCTGTTTCCATCTTGCTACACTAAGAGCAGTGCTGGCTTGTGTACATTCTTGGATTAAAGTGAATATAGACTAAGACCCCAAAAGAAGTCCATGGTTTTAATGATGCACTTGTTGTCTTTGCTGTCAACAATGGAAAGAAAAGAGACTTTTTTTTTTTTTTTTTTAGCATTACCATTGGGAAAAAGAAGTGGGGAAAAACACCTTACTTTCTCATCTATCTCCCACCCTCCTTATATCAGGTCTGCAAGTCCTTCCTTCAGAGTGGCTCCTGGATGGCCCCAGGTGAGTCAGCAGTTCCATAAAACACTCCTGCCACCTTGTGGCTTGTAGAGCATTTACAGGTGATTTTTTGAGAAAAACAGAAAATGTTTAAGAAGAAAATGCTGCTGCTGCTGATGCTAAGTCACTTCAGTCGTGTCTGACTCTGTGCGACCCCATAGACCGCAGTTCACCAGGCTCCTCCATCCAGGCAAGAGTACCAGAGTGGGGTGCCATTGCCTTCTCCGGAAGAAAATGCTACAGGCTACCAAATCGTGACTTAAAAGCAACCATGACAATAATTATTCAGTTCAGTTCAGAAGCTCAGTCATGTCTGACTCTTTGCTAAACCGTATACTGCTGCACACCAGACTTCCCTGTCCATCACCAACTCCAAGAGCTTACTCAAACTCATGTCTGTTGAGTAGGTGATGCCATCCAACAATTTCAACCACTATAATCCCCTTCTCCTGCCTTCAATCTTACCCAGCATACGGGTCTTTTCAAATGAGTCCGTTACTCGTATCAGGTGTCCAAAGTATTGGAGTCTCAGCTTCAGCATCAGTCCTTCTAATGAATATTCAGGACTGATTTCCTTTAGGATGGACTGGTTAGATCTCCTTGCAGTCCAAGGGACTCTCAAGAGTCTTCTCCAACACTACAGTTTAAAAGCATCAATTCTTCAGTGCTCAGCTTTCTTTATAGTCCAACTCTCACATCCATACATGACTACTGAAAAAACCATAGCCTTGACTAGATGGACCTTTGTTGGCAAAGTAATGTCTCTGCTTTTGAATATGCTGTCTAGGTTGGTCATAGCTTTTCTTCCAAAGAGCAAACATCTTTTAATTTCATGGCTGCGATCACCATCTGCAGTGATTTTGGAGCCCCCAAAAATAAAGTCTCTCACTGTTTCCATTGTTTCTCCATCTACATGTCATGAAGTGATGGGACCGGATGCTATGATTTCAGTTTTCTGAATGTTGAGCTTTAAGCCAACTTTTTCACTCTCCTCTTTCACTTTCATGAAGAGGTTCTTTAGTTCTTCCCTACTTTCTGCCATAAGGGTGGTGTCATCTGCATATCTGAAGTTATTGATATTTCTCCCGGCAATCTTGATTCCAGCTTGTGCTTCATCCAGCCCAGCATTTCTCATAATGTGCTCTGCATATAAGTTAAATAAGCAGGGTGACAATATAAAGCCTTGACGTACTCCTTTCCTGATTTGGAACCAGTCTGTTGTTCCATGTCCAGTTCTAACTGTTGCTTCTTGACCTACATACACATTTCTCAGAAGGTAGGTCGTGTCTGACTCTTAGCAACCCCATGGATTGCAGCCTACCAGGCTCCTCCGCCCATGGGATTTTCCAGGCAAGAGTACTGGAGTGGGGTGCCATTGCCGTATCCGCAATTGGATGACAGAAACTAAAATAAGAGAAAGTTTTAGAAAACAAAACTTGAGAAAAATCTATGGGCTAATGCTTTATTGGGGGAAACAATCTGAATACAGTGAAAATGAAAGAGGGAAAAGATAAAAGTATGGGAAAAGAGAAGGCAAACACAAAGTGTTATTTGTATTACTAGGCTAGCAACAGCTTTGCATGAAAATAAAACTACTTGCTTGGTAATGAGGGATTTGATTATTATTAAATAATCCAATATAATGCAAAATCATTTAGGCCAATCACAGAACTGAGCACTATTTTATACTGTTTGATCACTTCTTAGCTAGTTCTTTTTCATGTTAGATCTGTACAATATATGATTAAGCCTTTAACAACATGGGATTTAAGGGCATCATCCACCATGCAGTTAAAATCCATGTATAACTTTAAGTCATCTCTACATATCCTCAGTTCCCTATCCATAGATTCAACTAATCCTGGATCATGAACTACTATTATATATATTTATTGAAACAATTTCATGAATAAGTAGATCCATGCAACTGAAACTTGTGTTGTTCAAGGGTCAACTGCATGTATGGTAAATGAGCAGAATTTACCATGCCATAATATTTCTCTTTGGCATACGATTTTCTAAGAAACAACAGGCATGAGAGAAATTCTGAAAACCAAGTAGACGTTCACATTTTGTAAGAAACATTTACATTTATAAGGGAAAGCTTCATTTGTAAAAGTATCTCCCTAGCTGAGGATGACCAAATAACCAGAAACTCTTGTCAGTGCAGAAGGCAATGACTTAAATCCCCATAACAATCACAACCACAACCTTACTAACTGTGCTTTTTCTGGTAATATTCTGTATTTGACTTTTCCAACCCTCAAAATCCTCTTTCATCTTTAGCTGAGGATGGCATTTAAGTTGAGGGCTTTGGCCACTTCAAAGAGTTGCTCAGTTTTCCTGATCTCTCCCATACATGTAATTAAACTTTCACATGATTTTTACCTGATAATCTGTCTCATATCAATTTAATTTTTACACCAACCATAAAAACCTGAAGGGAAGAGGAGAATTTCTTCCTCCTTGGTAATTAAAATAAGTCTTTTTATCCAGAGAGAGCAGAAGATGATGAAGTCAAAATCTATATGATGAAGCCTGAAGAAGATGCTATGCTTATAATCATGGATGCCAAGAATTAACAATAATTAACAGATAAGAATAGTATCAACAGTATTCCACAGTTTTAAATAGTTTAAGACCTGTGGAAAATTCTTTAAGAGATGGGAATATAGACTACCTGACTGTCTCCTGAGAAATCTGTATGCAGGTCAAGAAGCAACAGTTAGAACCAAACAAGAACAACAGACAGGTTTAAAATTGAGAAAGGAGTGTGTTAAGGCTGTATATTGTCACTCTGCTTATTTAACTTATATGCAGAGTACATCATGAGAAATGCAGGGCTGGATGAAGCACAAAATGCAGTCAAGATTGCTGGGAGAAACAGCAATAACCTCAGATATACTGATACCACCCTTTGGCAGAAAGTGAAGAGGAACTAAAGAGCCTCTTGATGAAAGTAAAAGAGGAGAGTGAAAAAATTGGCTTAAAGCTCAACATTCAGAAAACTAAGATCATGGCATCTGGTCCCATCACTTCATGACATGTAGATGGGGAAACAATGGAAACAGTGAGAGACTTTAGTTTCTTGGGCTCCAAATCACTGCAGTTGGTGACTGCATCCATCAAATGAAAAGATGCTTGCTCCTTGGAAGAAAAGGTATGACCAATATAGACAGCATATTCAAAAGCAGAGATGTTACTTTGCCAACAAAGGTCTGTCTAGTCAAAGCTACAGTTTTTCCAGTAGTCATGTGTGAATGTGAGAGTTGGACTATAAAGAAGGCTGAGCACTGAAGAATTGATGTTTTTGAACTGTGGTGTTGGAGAAGATTCTTGAGTGTCCCTTGGCCTGCAAGGAGATCAAGCTTGTCAATCCTAATGGAAATCAATTCTGAATATTCATTAGAGAGGTTGTTGCTGATGCTGAAGCTCCAATATTTTGGCTACCTGATGAGAGGAGCAACTCAATGGAAAACACCCTGATGTTGGGAAAGATTGAAGGCAGGAGGAGAAGGGGATGACAGAGGATGCGATAGTTGGATGGCATCACTGACTTAATGAACATGGGTTTGAGCAAGCTGCAGGCACTGGTGAAGTACAAGGAAGCCTAGTGTGCTGCAGTTTATGGGGTCACAAATAGTCGGACACAACTGGGCAACTGAACAACAAGAATAGTATTAGCCAGGTGGAATTAAGGACAGAAATATGATGAGTAAATGTAAGCAAAAAGAAAAAGTTGTTTAGAACTGTTTAGAAGTAAAGAGGTGAAAAATCCCTTGATGGATATGTTTGGCTTTTATACTGTAGATAAAGGGGTTCATCACAGGAGGTGCTAGTACATAATTGGCCATACTGACATGTACAATTGGAGTGGCATGCTTGGCAAAGCAGTGAGTCATGGACACACCTACCAAGTGCACATAGAGGATGAAAACAGTTAAAATGTGGGACAGACAGTTACTGAGGGCCCAGGGGCTTTCAACCTGGGAAGCAATTCTGAGGACACTTATCAAGATGAGTACACAGGACAGCACAATGAGCAAGGGGTCCAGTATGATAATAAGCAGAGCTAGAACAAATCCATACCCATTATTTGTAGAGGTGTCAGCACACACCAGGTGAATCATGTCTTGATGGAGGCAGTAGGAGTGGGAGAGATGATGGGAGCCTCAAAAAGGGAGCCCTTTCAACAAGAACAATGCAGGAAGAACAGCCAGAAGACAGCAGCAAACGATAGCTAGACCTATTCCACAGATTGCCTTCCTGGTGAGGATGGAAAACTAATAGAGGGGGTGGCAAATGGCCATGTAGTGGTCAAGGGACATGGTCAACAGCACCATGAAGATTCCATATAGGAGAATCTATGAGGAAGAAGAACTGAGCAAAACAAGCCTCAAAGCTGATCCCTGAGGCATTGAACCAGAGGATCCCCATGACTGTAGGCCAAGTGGTGATTGTAAGTCCCAGGTCTCTTAGGGCCAACATGGAGAGAAAAAAGTACATGGGCTCACGCAGAGAGGGCTCTGCCCTGATGACAGCCAGTATGATGCTGTTGCCTATGATAGAGATAGTGTAGAGACAGCAGAATGGGATGGAAATCCTGGTATGGAAGACCTCAACACCAGGGATGCCCATGAGGATGAAGTAGAAGGGGACTTGAGTGGAGCTAGTAACCAAAAACATGACTTGAGGCAGCCACAAGACCAGAGTTCTTTGTCTAATCTATGAAAAGTGGAAAATATAGAAACTGAGCAAACATTCTATGACCACTTGAAATCACTATGTAATAAATCATCAAGGAAGACTTGGGGAAGGGAAACAGCAGGGACATAAGTTAATGGATGTTTTATTGTGTTTGCTTGTCATCTCTTCTTTTGTTATTTTCTTAGTTAAGATCATAAAAGCGATTTTGATTTTTACCCAAGGGAATGTTTATATGTCCAGAAAGCAGTTATGCTTTTACAGAAGGAAGGTATAGGAGTGTTTTATGGCTCTTGGAGAAAATAGATGTGGAGAAGATTTTACTATAGGATATCCTTTGATATCAAAAAGTTAGGAGATAAACGTCCTTGATGGCACAGTGGATAGGAATGCACCTGTCAATACAGGGGACATGGATTTGATCCCTGGTCCAGGAAAAGCCCACATGCTGTGGAGTAACTAAGCCCATATGCTGCAACTATTGAAGCTGGCACATCTAGAGCCTACACTGTGCAACAAGAAAAACCACCTCACTGAGAAGCCTGCGCACTACAAGGAAGACTATCCTCTGCTCAAACAGCAGCATCCACTTGCTGCAACTGGAAGAAGCCTATACAAACCAATGAAGACCCAGTGCAGCCATAAATAAATAAATAAAATAAAAACAAAAGGTTGAAACATATATATATTTTCAAAAAGTTAGAAGGAAAAAGCAAAGACCAGGAAATGTAAAAATCAATTCAATACACCTATTCACTTTTTAGGTGTGGGGGTGCAGGAGGGCCAAGAGGAGCTACTCCACATTCAAGGTCAAGAGGGGCAGCTGTGAGGAGATACTGCTCGTCCAAGTTAGGGAGCAGCGGCTGCGCTTTGCTAGAGCAGCCATGAAGAGACACCCCACGTCCAAGGTAAGAGAAACTCAAGTAAGATGGTAGGTGTTGTGAGAGGCATCAGAGGGCAGACACACAAACCATAATCACAGAAAACTAGTCAATCTAATCACACTAGGACCACAGGCTTGTCTAACTTAGTGAAACTAAGCCATGCCGTGTGGGGCCACCCAAGTCAGGCCGGGTCACGGTGGAGAGGTCTGACAGAATGTGGTCCACTGGAGAAGGGTAAGGCAAACCACTTCAGTATTCTTGCCTTGAGAACCCCATGAACAGTATGAAAAGGCAAAATGATAGGATACTGAATGAGGAACTCCCCAGGTCGGTAGGTGCCCAATATGCTACTGGAGATCAGTGGAGAAATAACTCCAGACAGAATGAAGGGATAGAGCCAAAGTGAAAACAATAGCCAGCTGTGGATGTGACTGATGATAGAAGCAAGGTCCGATGCTGTAAAAAGCAATATTGCATAGGAACCTGGAATGTTAGGTCCATGAATCAAGACAAATTGGAATTAGTCAAACAGGAGGATGGCAAGAGTGAACGTCGACATTCTAGGAATCAGCAAACTAACATGGACTGGAATGGGTGAATTTAATTCAGATGACCATTATATCTACTGCTGTGGGCAGGAATCCCTTAGAAGAAATGGAGTAGCCATCATGGTCAACAAAAGAGTCCTAAATGCTGTACTTGGATGCAATCTCAAAAATGACAGAATGATCTCTGTTCATTTCCAAGGCAAACCATTCAATATCACAGTAATCCAAGTCTATGCCCCAACCAGTAACCCTGAAGAAGCTGAAGTTGAATGGTTCTATGAAGACCTACAAGACCTTTTAGAACTAACATCCAAAAAAGATGTCCTTTTCATTATAGGCGACTGGAATGCAAAAGTAGGAAGTCAAGAAACACCAGAGTAACAGGCAAATGTGGCCTTGGAATATGGAATGAAGCAGGGCACAGGCTAACAGTTTTACCAACAGAATGCACTGGTCATAGCAAACACCCTTTTCCAACAACACAAGAGAAGAATCTACACATGGACATCACCAGATGGTCAACACCAAAATCAGATTGATTATATTCTTTGCAGCCAAAGATGGAGAAGCTCTATACAGTCAGCACAAACAAGACCAGGAGCTGACTGTGGCTCAGATCATGAACTCCTTATTGCCAAACTCAGACTTAAACTGAAGAAAGTAGGGAAAACCACTAGACCATTTGGGTATGACCTAAATCAAAATCCTTATGATTCTACAGTGGAAGTGAGAAATAGATTTAAGGGACTAGATCTGATAGAGTGCTTGATGAACTATGGATGGAGGTTTGTGGCATCGTACAGGAGGCAGGGATCAAGACCATCCCCAAGGAAAATAAATGCAAAAAACCAAAATGGCTATTTGGGGAGGCTTTACAAATAGCTGTGAAAAGAAGAGAAGTGAAAAGCAAAGGAGAAAATGAAAGAATTAAGCATCTGAATGCAGAGTTCCAAAGAATAGCAAGGAGAGATAAGAAAGCCCTCCTCAGTGATCAATGCAAAGAAATAGAAGAAAACAACAGAATGGGAAAGACTAGAGATCTCTTCAAGAAAATTAGAGATACCAAGGGAAAATTTCATGCAAAGATGGGCTCAATAAAGGACAGAAATGGTATGGACCTAACAGAAGCAGAAGATATTAAGAAGAGGTGGCAAGAATACACAGAAGAACTGTACAAAAAAAGCTTCACAACCCAGATAATCACGATGGTGTGATCACTCACCTAGAGCCAGACATCCTGGAATGTGAAGTCAATGGGCCTTAGAAAGAAGCACTACGAACAAAGCTAGTGGAAGTGATAGAATTCCAGTTTCACTATTTCAAATCCTGGAAGATGATGCTTGAAAGTGCTGCACTCAATATGCCAGCAAATTTGGAAAACTCAGCAGTGGCCACAGGACTGGAAAAGGTCAGTTTTCATTCCAATCCCAAAGAAAGGCAATGCTAAAGAATGCTCAAACTACCACACAATTGCACTCATCTCACACGCTAGTAAAGTAATGCTCAAAATTCTCCAAGCCAGGCTTCAGCAATATGTGAACCATGGACTTCCAGATGTTCAAGCTGGTGTTCGAAAAGGCAGAGGAACCAGAGATCAAATTGTCAACATCTGCTGGATCATGGAAAAAAAGAGGAGAGTTCCAGAAAAACACCTACTTCTCCTTTATTGACTATGCCAAAACCTTTGACTGTGGTGATCACAATAAACTGTGGAAAATTCTGAAAGAGATGGGAATACCAGACCACCTGACCTGCCTCTTCAGAAACCTGTGTAGAGGTCAGGAAGCAACAGTTAGAACTGGACATGGAACAATGGACTGGTTCCAAATAGGAAAAGGGGTACATCAAGGCTGTATATTGTCACCCTGCTTAGTTAACTTCTATGCAGAGTACATCATGAGAAACGCTGGGCTGGAAGAAGCACCAGCTGTAATCAAGATTGCCAGGAGAAATATCAATAACCTCAGATATGCAGATGACACCACCCTTATGGCACAAAGTGAAGAAGAACTAAAAAGCCTCTTGATGAAAGTGAAAATGGAGAGTGAAAAAGTTGGCTTAAAGCTTAACATTCATAAAATGAAGATCATGGCATCTGGTCATATCACTTCATGGGAAGTAAATGGGGAAACAGTGTCAGACTTTATTTTGGGGGACTCCAAAATCACTGCAGGTGGTGATCGCAGCCATGAAATTAAAAGACACTTACTCTTTGGAAGGAAAGTTATGACCACCCTAGATAGCACATTAAAAAGCAGAGAGAGACATACTTTGCCAACAAAGGTCCATCTAGTCAAGGCTATGGTTTTTCCAGTGGTCATGTATGGATGTGAGAATTGGACTGTCGAGAAAGCTGAGTGCCAAAGAATTGATGCTTTTGAACTGTGGTGTTGAAGAAGACTCTTGAGAGTCCTTTGGACTGCAAGGAGATCCAACCAGTCCATCCTAAAGGAGATCAGTCCTGGGTGTTCACTGGAAGGACTGATGCTAAAGCTGAAACTCCAATACTTTGGCCACCTCATGCAAAGAGTTGACTCATTGGAAAAGACCCTGATGCTGGGAGGGATTGGGGGCAGGAGGAGAAAGGGGTGATAGAGGATGAGATGGCTGGATGGCATCACTGACTCGATGGACATGAGTTTGGGTGAACTCCTGGAGTTGGTGATAGACAGGGAGGCCTGGCGTGCTGCAATTCATGGGGTCGCAAAGAGTCGGACACGACTGAGCGACTGAACTGAACTGAACTGAACTGGTTAACTTTTTGAGCCAACAAAGTCACAAAGAGAGAAAAGAACTGAGGTGAGGAATGGGGAAAGATAATGCCTGTCTTTAGAGCCTAGGGATCTTGAGAAAGAAGAACCTTTAGATGCTACATGGTATAGGGACTCTGTTGGTAGACGGACTAGAAAAGGACCTAGATCAGGTGGGTATATCTTGGATGCCAGATTCTGTCAGAAGATCCTATATTTAAAAAAAAAAAAAAAAAAACTAGCCCAGGAAGCACTTTCTGAAAAAGACTGTCACAGCTTGGAGAATCTCTGTAGG
The DNA here is from genome assembly GCF_029378745.1 of Bos indicus. Lineage (NCBI taxonomy): Eukaryota > Metazoa > Chordata > Mammalia > Artiodactyla > Bovidae > Bos > Bos indicus. Next base: position 48,946,366 of record NC_091774.1, on the reverse strand, counting down.
AACAGTCTCAGGGCTGGATTAAGTTGAAAGATCCTTTTGGTGCATAAAAGAGTGTTTTTCTTTTTGACAAGCCAGCAGTTTCCTGTAAGGTTTTTAAGTTCATACTGACTGATGTGAAGGAGGAAAGAATCTGCCACCCCCAAATATGCCTCTTAGGCAGAAGAACAACTGCTTCATTTTAAGAAACAGCAGACAGGAAAATCTCTGATAACTGAATAGAAGTTAATTATCTGAAAGAGATATTTACATGTATAAAGAAGAAATTTATTTGTAAATGTGTCTTGCTCCCCTTACCAGGAAGAGAAGGATGAGTAAACCCCTGCAATGGAGGGTTTACCAATGGAGAAGACTAGGCCCTAACTCTGTATAACTTTACCCTTGTTCACTGTACTTTTCCTGATAATCTCTCATTAGCAGCCCCACCAGCCAACATCTTTCTTTTTATTTAGCTTCAAATGGCATTTAAAGTTATGTCTTGTGTTGTTTCAAGTAGTTACTCAGTTTGCTTGAGTATTTCCCTCATATACAGGAGGCATACATATTATTAAACTTTTATTTTCCTCTTCTTTGTACTGCGCTATGCTTAGGCGCTCAGTCCTGCCTGACTCTGCGACCCCATGGACTGTAGCCCCTTATGCTTCTCTGTCCATGGGAATTCTTCAGGCTAGAATACTGGAGTATATTGCCATGCCTTCCTCCAGGGGACCTTTCCAACCCAGGGATCAAACCCATGTTTCCCTCATTTCAGGTGAATTCTGTACCATCTGAGCCACCAATTAAGTCCAAAAATACTGGAGTGGGTAGTCTATCCCTTCTCCAGGGGATCTTCTTGACCCAGAAATCAAACTGGGGTCTCCAGCATTACAGGTGGATTTTTTTACAAGCTGAGCTACCAGGGAAGCCCTTCCTCCTCTTTATCTGTCTTTTATTACAGGGGAATTCAGCCAGAAATATAGAAGAGGGTAAAGGGAAATTTTGTTTTCCTTCTGTACAGTTGTTTGGGTAAACTATTTCATCAGTTTGTTTTTAATGTTGCTATCTGGCAAAACATCCATGTTATTTTCCCCAAACTTACATTTGAAGAACTCAAAATGTCTTGGTATTTCTGCCCTCCATCAGAAAATAAAAACTGGTACTCAGGAATCCCTCAGCAAATGAGAGTCATCATAGGTGTTATCTAAATCATTGTGAAGACTGGTACAGTAAAGGAGGAGAAGAAAGCAGGAAAGGATGAAATCCAAGACTATGGAAAACACAATCTGTTTCTGCTGATCCATCACTATCCTGCCCCCATACTGATAGCCTCAGAGTCCCAGCACCTTTCCCATCATTCAGAAACCTTCTCCTTGGTACCCTCTCTACCCCAGAAAAGTTACCCATAGAAAATTTCCTTCAGTAATTTGTGTCTCGGTGCAATTCCAGTGAATTATCATAACATGATCTAGAGCTTTAGATAATGTTTTTTTCAAGCTCCCCCAGCCCCACGCTTCCTTTCTACAGCTCTTTAGTGGCACACATTTCTCTCTTCAGTTCACAGAACAATTCAGTTCTTGTTCAGCCTCACTTCCTATCACATCTTTCCAGTATTCTATGACCATGTACCTCACCTGTCTCAGCTTGCCAGTGCCTTCAGCTTTCTGTAGAACTTCTCACTCTGCAGAATAGAAGGATTTGTAGATGTTCCTTCAAGTTCTCAAGGAAGGAGATAGCATCTTTGTTTACAGGATCCCATGGAACAGAAGCAAGGAAGATTTGTGTGACTTGGACCGCTCTGGATCACATCTGGACAAGGGACAAAAAAAATGCACAGAGATTCCAAGCTGATTTTCAGGGAAAACCTGAGCAACATCAAATCAAAATCAGAAAACAACCAACCAAATAAACAAATAAAACATTTTGTACAGATGGCTTCTCTAGAGATGTTTTCAACAGGATTTTTGGAATTCTTTCTAAAGAGAAAAATTATTGGGAGTAAATTCTCTTTCAAAGTATTCATCATATGAAACACTGAGCCAGGAACTTCCAACAATCTTCTTTATTACATATTTTGGTTTTGATTTTATTTGCTTGTCCTAATCTTTTTGTTGGTGTTGGGTCTTGAACTGATGTTGATGACTGATGAGGGTAGTGGTTGCTGAAAGTTGGGATGGATTATATTTATCATGATTCTTAAGGTCCCTAGGGTTTGGGGATAGGAAATAATCACTGACTTCAGCTCTTAAGTCACCAGCTGCATTAGCCCCTAACAAGAGGGGCAGCCTGTCTGTCCTTTGAAGCTTTGAAGCCAGGCATTGAGTTCTCCTCTCTAACTATAAAAGTCCTAAATAACTAAAACAAAACAAAACAAAACCAAAAAAACCTATACAATGGAACAATGGTGTGGTACAAGGAAAGAATTTAAACAATCAGTCTGAAACTCTAATAAATATACTACAGTAATTTATCTAAACTCTTCTTCTATCAACAGTCATGTTTTAAATAAATCACTTTTGTTTTCTTTCAAACAATAGTAATAAAAGAACAAAAAATTTAAAAAAAAATTTTTAATGTCTTAAATAGCATATTCCAAAATAAGGCCTTGGAAATGAACCGAGATCATTCTGTCGTTTTTGAGATTGCATCCAAGTACTGCATTTAGGACTCTTTTGTTGACCATGATGGCTACTCCATTTCTTCTGAGGGATTCTTGCCCACAGTAGTAGATATAATGGTTATCTGAGTTAAATTCACCCATTCCAGTCCATTTTAGTTCCCTGATTCCTAGAATGTCAACATTCACTCTTGACATCTCCTGTTTGACCACTTCCAATTTGCCTTGATTCCTGGACCGAACATTCCAGGTTCCTATGCAATATTGCTCTTTACAGCATCGGACCTTGCTTCTATCACCAGTCACATCCACAGCTGGGTATTGTTTTTGCTTTGGCTCCATCCCATCATTCTGTCTGGAGTTATTTCTCCACTGATCTCCAGTAGCATATTGGGCACCTACCGACCTGGGGAGTTCCCCTTTCAGTATTCTATCATTTTGCCTTTTCATACTGTTCATGGGGTTCTCCAGGCAAGAATTCTGAAGTGGTTTGCCATTCCCTTCTCCAGTGGACCACATTCTGTCAGACCTCTCCACCATGACCTGTCCGCCTTGGGTGGCCCCACATGGCATGGCTTAGTTTCACTGAGTTAGACAAGGCTGTGGTCTATTTGATCAGATTGGCTAGTTTTCTGTGATTATGGTTTCAGTGTGTTTGCCCTCTGATACCCTCTTGCAACACAGACTTTATTTTTTTGGGCTCCAAAATCACTGCAGATGGTGATTGCAGCCATGAAATTAAAGATGCTCATTTACTCCTTGGAAGGATAGTTATGAGCAACCTAGATAGCATATTAAAAAGCAGAGAGAGACATTACTTTGCCAACAAAGGTCTGTCTAGTCAAGGCTATGGTTTTTCCACTGGTCATGTATGAATGTGAGAATTGGACTGTGAAGAAAGCTGAGCACCAAAGAATTGATGCTTTTAAACTGTGGTGTTGAAGAAGACTCTTGAGGGTCCATTGGACTGCAAGGAGATTCAACCAGTCCATCCTAAAGGAGATCAGTCCTGGGTGTTCATTGGAAGGACTGATGCTGAAGCTGAAACTCAAATACTTTGACCACCACATGTGAACAGTTGACTCATTGGAAAAGACCCTGATGCTGGGAGAGATTGGGGCAGGAGGAGAAGGGGATGACAGAGGATAAGATGGCTGGATGACATCACCAACTCAATGGACATGAGTCTGAATAAACTCCAGGAGTTGGTGATGGACAGGGAGGCCTGGCATGCTGTGATTCATGGGGTCACAAAGAGTCGGACACAACTGAGTGACTGAACTGAACTGAACTGAAAATAAGACCGTTTCATCTACACTGAAACTCTGTTGCTTTATCTAGCCACCTTCATTTATTGTCTTAGCTAGACCTTCTGAATAACTTGCTGCAGCTTCTACATCAGCACTTGCTGCTTCATCTTGCACTTTCACGTTATAGAAATGGTTTCTTTATTTAAACCTCATTAACCAATCACCACTTGCTTCAAGCTTTTCTTTTGTAGCTTCCTCCTGGCACCCCATTCCAGTACTCTTGCCTGGAAACTCCCATGGACGGAGGAGCCTGGTAGGCTGCAGTCCATGGGGTCGGTAAGAGTCGGACACGACTGAGCGACTTCACTTTCACTTCTCACTTTCATGCATTGGAGAAGGAAATGGCAACCCACTCCAGTGTTCTTGCCTGGAGAATCCCAGGGATGGGGGAGCCTAGTGGGCTGCTATCTATGGGGTCGCACAGAGTTGGACACAATTGAAGTGACTTAGCTAGCAGTAGCAGCACCTCTCTCAGCCTTGATGAAATTGAAGTGAATTAAGGCCTTGCTCTGGATTTGGTTTTAGCTTAAAGGAATGTCAAAGTTGATTTGATCTTCTATCTAGTCCATGGAAACTTTTTCCATATCAGCAATAAGGCTGTTTTGCTTTCTCATCATTCATGTGTTCACTGGAGTAGCACTTTTACTTTCCTTCTAGAACTTTTCTTTTATTTTTGGCACAAAAGGATTGTCTTCAGCCTATCTTGGCTTTTACACACCTCTCTCACTAAGGTTAATCTTTTCTAGATTTTTATTTAAAGTGAGAGATGTGTGACTCTTCTTTTTGCTTAGACAATTAGTGATGACTGTAGGCTTATTATTTGAGATCTAACTTCAATATTGTTGAAGGTTAATCTTTTCTAGATTTTTATTTAAAGTGAGAGATGTGTGACTCTTCTTTTTGCTTAGACAATTAGTGATGACTGTAGGCTTATTATTTGAGATCTAACTTCAATATTGTTGAAACTTAGAGAATAGGGAGGCTCAATGAGAGGGGGAGAGATGGAGAATCAGCCCGTAGGTGGAGCAGTCAGAATGCTGTTATCAGAACATTTACTGATAAAGCTTGTCATCTTGTATCAGAGTGGTTGGCAGCAGCCCAAAATAATTATAATAGTAACATCAATGATCATTGATCACAGATCCCCATAGAAAATATAGTAATAATATAAAAGTGTGAAATAGAGAGAATTACCAAAATGTGACATAGACACGAACAAATGCTGTGGGGAAAAAATGGTATTGATAGATTTGCTTCATGCAGGGTTGCTATGCACTTTCAATTTGCAAATAAACATGACCTTTGAAGTGCAGTATAGAAAAGCACAAAATAATAAAGTAGTCTGAAAAGTCATTTCCAATAGATACTATGAAGGACTGAAAAATTAAGACTTTGTCTAATACATCACTGACTTGCATTTTTGTAAAGAGTTGAGTTCTTATTCAGATTCTGAGCCTTTCTATGAGACCTTGAGAGATTTATACAAATATGCCATGCTTCGATATCTCAACTCTTGAGTATTTCTCCAGTTATGAAAGAATTCCACTCTCCTGCAATCAACACATGAGAATTCCAGGTGCTCCATGTCTATAACAACACACTGAGTCATTTTCTGTTGTTTCAATTGTAGTGCTCTGGTGTGAAAAGAGTAGCATTTTATGGTGGTTTTAATTTGTAGTTCCTTAATGATGAATAAGGCTATGGTTTTTCCAGTAGTCATGTATGGATGTGAGAGTTGGACTGTGAAGAAGGCTGAGCGCCAAAGAATTGATGCTTTTGAGCTCTGGTGTTGGAGAAGACTCTTGAGAGTCCCCTGGACTGCAAGGAGATCCAACCAGTCCATTCTAAAGGAGATCAGATCTGGGTGTTCTTTGGAAGGACTGATGCTAAAGCTGAAACTCCAGTACTTTGGCCACCTCATGCGAAGAGATGACTCATTGGAAAAGACTCTGATGCTGGGAGGGATTGGGGGCAGGAGGAGAAAGGGGCAATAGAGGATGAGATGGCTGGATGGCATCACTGACTCGATGGACGTGAGTTTGAGTGAACTCCTGGAGTTGGTGGTAGACAGTGAGGCCTGGCATGCTGCAATTCATGGGATTGCAAAGGGTCAGACACAACTAAGCGACTGAACTGAACTGAATGATGAATAATTCGATTATGTTTTCATAAGCCTCTCAGCCAGTAAACTATCTTCTTTTGTGAAAATTAAAGATTTGTCTGCTTTATTGGATTTTTAAACTTTTTTTTTTGAGTTGTAAGAGTCATTTACATAATCTGGAGGCAAGTTCTTTTTCAAGTGTGTATATTGTAAAGAATATCTGCCCAATCTCTGAATTGACTTTTTATTTCAATAGTTTTTTGAAGAGCAGAGCAGATATTAATATTGATGAAGTTGAGTTTATTTAATATTTTTTCATGGCACCTTTTGAAATTCTGTCTTGAAAAGAGTCATAAAGATTTTATCATATATTTTATTCCTGAATAGAGAGCCTTGGAAAAGCCTGAGACACTGGCCTGGACAGGTATTTGGGTAGGAATAAATGTAAAAGGTTTTCTGACTGGCTACTATACTCAGAGACACTGTCCATGGTAGAGTAAAGGGCAAGTTAATGATCATGTAAAAGGAAACACAGAGATTGGTAGAAAAATAAGCGTAAGAGTACAAGAACTTTGAGGCAGGGGTAGGGGTGGCCCTGCAAGAAAGATGAGCAATTTATAACTGATGTGGAAGCTGCATGGGTAATCTTCATATATCATATACAACCACTCCAGCAAAATGTGGGTTTATTCTAATGAACAAAGGAACGGAATAAATGAGGTGGCAGGTGACTGGGATTGGTTTCCTCATAAAGCAGAATCAGTGGGTAAAGTAAAACAGCACCAGGTTTCCTGCAGCAATACCTGTCAGCAACCGAAGCCTGGAGACTGACTCCTATAAAGACTGACTCCACCCTCAGGTGAGTCCATGGAAGGAGTGAGGAATAAAGGCGAAGGAGAGGAGAGTCGTGACGACTCCTGCCCATGGGCCCCCAGCCCTGGGGACTGTTTGTTTCTCCTCAGCTTCTCCCAGGTGGAGCCTTGGTGTTTCACACACACAGAGGAAGGAGCAGGATAAATTCTTCCATGACAGACCCAGCCTGATGCCCCTCAGTGACACTGATGCCATCCTGCCTACCCTCATCCTTTTTCAGTACAAATGACCTGGCTTCTCTTTTTAAAAGTTAGCAGCTGCTGGTGAGTCTCCACTGCTGTCCTGTGCCAGGGTCTCATGGGTGGGTATTAGGGGGTCATAGGAGAAGAAAGGGAGAAAATACAGGGAGAAGGGAATGTAGAGATTTCCAAGAAAGCAATGACCCTGGAAGGATGTGGTCTGAGTTCTCATCCTCACTCCTCTCCTAACACTTAAATGACTTTAGACAGGTTTATTCCCTATGTTGGACCTTGCTTAGTTTTTTCATTTGCAAAATGAAATTTGGGGATCCAGGCTGTAACAGAAGCTCTTTCACTTCTGATATTCAGTGTGTTTGTGTAGAACCAGAGTCAGAGAAGGTGTCAAGGCTTGCTCACTCTGGAGAAGTGGGGATGACCATCTGCACTATCATGTTTCTTGCGTCAGAGAGAGAGCTGCTTCTCTTCTCCTGACCATGGTCTCCATGGCCAGGCCAATTCCTTCCTGGCTCCTATCTGGAATCAGCCTCCAAATGCCATCAAGATGTCACAAGCCCTCAGGTCTCCATAGACTCTTCTCTGATAAAGCTGTCTGTTACATATAGCCTTCCCTTTTCCTCTTATCCATCAAACAGCTATTCACTTAACAGCACACATATTAAGTGCATTTCTTGTGCCAGACCAGTTAAGCATTGAAGCTCCTGCCCTGTACTAATAATACAGGCATCCCTGTGACTTCCCCAGCACCCAGGATACACTCTCTCTCCTTCACAGCCCTCTGCCACTCCAGCCACAAGAGGTGTGCTGACAGGAAATTTGACCACTGTGGGAAGGTTCTCCTTGGTTCAAGGGCAAGGTGTTTGATCCATATCCTTGTGCTCAGGGTTGGTTCCATCTGCATCTTCTCCTATGCATAAGAAACAGCAGTCTCCAGCACAAGCTCATTTTTTAAAATAGAGTATATCAAATTGAAACAGAAGAATATTTAGAACATATAGAAGAGATAGATGTCTAGCCACACACTGCATAGTGAAAATCTCTCTTTTCAGGAATTTCCTCTTTAGGCTCACCTGTATCTCTTGTGCTATGAATACTGTAAAAGGATTGCCACTAGCCATGACTATGTGCTGTCAAGTAGACTTCTGTTTTCCTAGTAGAAGTGGAAATACATCTCTTGGTCCCTTAGCATAGAGAATAATCTTTGATTTCCTGGAGAAACTCACTAGAACTTCCTTTCCAGGGAAAATAATCTTAGCCCCATCATGATTTCTCTATAAAATTTTCATTCCCTCAGATCACATTCCTTGTCTTGCCTATTATGAAGTGAAAACAAGATTTAATTCTAAACTTCAGGCACAACTAATCAGGAGAAGAGATAAGCTCTTGGTCACTCATTTACTTAATTTTTTCATGCAAAAACAGAGAGGTGCCCACTATGCATTATACAATGCATTGGGCTCCAAGGGTCTAGTTGGTGCAAAAAAATGGGTTAAAATCATAAGTTATAAACACATATAAAAAAACTATATATAATGTACAAGTAATATATACATTGTATATAAGATAAACATATGTAAGAATATATGTTTAAGCATACATTTATGTTGACTTATACTTTTATAGATTCTTATATAAAAGAACAACTGTATACTATATAAAGAACATATATGTATACAGAGAACAAATATTATATTATATATCATATTACATTATAGAAATAGTGTATATAGGTAAATACATTATATATGTTATTTATATTTATACATATTTCTATTTATATATACTTAATATTAGTACTTACTATATGTAAGTATATATGTATGTGTATGTATATTACACATTTTATATATATATATTATATATACATATATAAGATATATGTGTGTGCTTTTACACTCCAGTAGTACTGCAGCAAAGGTATTAAGGGAGTACAGAAAAGAATTTGCCTAGCTCTACACAGAGAATTCAAGAGAGGTTTGTTAGAGGAAATATTTGTGCTATCATAAAGGATCAGCAAATGTTCACTGGTGGAAAAAGCAAGAGTGGTTTCTGTTAGAAAAGCAAGCTATAAAGCAATATAAAGAATAGAAGCAAGAAATGCACATATGGGGAACTGTAGGAAAAAACCAATATGGGCTTGTTGACTATAGCAGAAAGAAGATGAATTTAGAAGGACATCAAAGCAGAAAATGGCTGGGTAGAGACAGAGTAGTGCACCGTACTAGGACGCCCCCCTTTGGATCTAGGTGGTGCAGTGACGAAAAACACACCGAAGCACTGGCTGGTTCCACTCTGGACTCATGAAGCTCAAATGTGCCTTCATCACTGCCTGCTTCCTACTACACTGCTCTCATCTTCCTGTTCTCTGTCTCTTCCCCTTGAGCTCAGAAACACCTAGACACACTTTTCCCCTAAGAACTGTTTTATTGATACTACATGGCTGTCCACTTCAAGTCACCCTGTGGAAAATACCTGGGAACTGTGATCATTCAAGCCCAGAATCAGCTTCAACTACAGCAGAAGGAAGTAGGAATATCAACAAGGTCATAGTCTTTATGGAGTAGGTGAGGGTGATTTTATTACCAACCCCTCCTCTGAAACTTCTCTTCTCAAGGTCAGCTGTAACCTCCACATTGCTCAGTCCTTTAGTAATGTCCCAGTCCTTGTGAACATGACCCCTTGGTAACATCATGTATGAATGATTAATACCTCTTGAAACTTCATACAAGACCACAGTCTCCTGTTCATTTGCTTTCTAGCTGGCTTTTATGTTCCTCCTTCACTTTTAGTGGAGCCTTTTCTTCTCCAACTCTAAATTTCAGTTTTGCCTAGGACTCAAAACTAGAAACTTCTCTCTATCCTCACTTCTTTGGTTTCCTCCTCTGTATACTAATAACTCCTAAATATATATCTCTTTTTCAACTTAGTTCTACTACTGAGTTAGTGAAAATGAATACATGAAAAGCTTGTTGGTGGAATTGACTATAAGTTAAATTTTGACATGTTTTTAAAATAACTATGAAGTTCCTAGATGCAGAATCTTAGCCTACTGTAAGATATATGAGTCTGCAAACTAAAAGAAGAGAATTATAAATATTTGATATTTGTCAACATAAAGATCTTAAGTAAAGTCCTGAGGATGATGTTGTTTGAGGAAGAAAAGATACAGCATGGACACAAAATTGTTGAGATTGAGGATGATCATATTTAAGGGCTCATCAATTAAAAGAGGCCAGCCAAGAAGATTGAGAAGAAATAAAAATACAGAGAAAAACTGATGAAGGTGTGGTACTTTCAAAGGAAGTTTCAATCAGGTAGTTGGATGGTGGAAAGAATACTGAAGTAGAAGATACTAAAGCTGATGATGGTCATGATTCTGCTTATAATGGTGTGCATGTTTATGAAACTGAAGAATTAATAACCAGAACTTCCATTTATTCTCAGCTCAGCCCCTGAAGAATGCCAGCCCAGTATCCCCTCCATCCTCACATGGTGCTCCTGTCCAACCTCACGCAGTTCAGCCCCATGCTCTACCTCACTGGCTTTCCCGGATTGGAAACCATCGAGCACTGGATCTTCATCTTCTTTTTCCTTATGTACCTCGTGGCCATCTCAGGCAACTGCTTCATTCTGATCATTATTAAGACCAGCCCTCGCTTGCACACAGCCATGTACTATCTACTCTCCTTTCTGGCCTTCACTGACCTGGGCCTGTCGGTATCCACCTTGCCCACTACTGTGGGAATCTTTTGGTTCAAATCCCATGGCATCTACTTTGGAGCCTGCCAAATCCAGATGTTCTGTATCCACTCGTTTTCCTTCATGGAGTCCTCAGTGCTCCTTGTTATGTCCTTTGATCGGTTTGTGGCCATCTGTTATCCCCTGAGGTACTCAGTCATTATCACTGGCCAGCGAGTGGTCAGGGCAGGCCTGGTTGTCATCCTGCGGGGCCCTATAGCCACTGTACCCATTGTTTTTCTCCTGAAGACTTTTCCTTACTGTGGGTCTAGAGTCCTCTCCCACTCTTTCTGCCTGCACCAGGAGGTGATACACTTGGCCTGCACAGACACCACCTTCAACAACCTGTACGGGCTGATACTGGTGATGTCAACTGTGATGCTGGACCTGGTGCTCATTGCACTGTCCTACGGGGTCATCCTGCACACAGTGGCAAGACTGGCCTCCAAAGAGGAGCGGCTCCGAGCCTTCCAAACATGCACCTCACACCTCTGTGCTGTGCTGGTATTCTTTGTGCCCATGGTGGGACTGTCCCTGATACATCGCTTTGGGAAACATGCCCCACTTGCTGTCCACCTTTTTATGGCTAATGTCTACCTCTTTGTGCCTCCCATGCTTAATCCAATCATATACAGTATTAAAACCAAGGAGATCCGCCATGCCATCAGCAAGTTCCTGGGTCTTAGAAAGGCCAATGTTGAGTCATGAGCCTAAAAATTCCACTGGGTGCCCTGAAGAAGGTCTCAAATCAGACCAAAGATTTACAGCATTTAGTACCAATTATGTTTCCCAAGATTTTTACTCACTTCCCTAAATTAAGTATGGATTAATTTCTCTCTTGAATTATGAGTTAGCAATGCCGACTTTTCTCTTGCTTAAATTATAATGGTCTTCTATGTATATATAAGACCTAGATGTTTTGGCAACATCAAAAATTGCCCCAAGGAAGACCCTCTTGAGCCTTGTGCAAAAACTAAAACTAAAGAAAACTGAATAAAAACTTAAAAGGAGCAATAAACTAAAAAGCAACCAGAACAGAAACTAGCAAAGCACAGACACATGTCAGTTGTTTGAATTCACTTGAGTAACATACCTCCTTTCATGGTTCCTTGGGACTGTTTCCTTCTTCTCTACCTGGGCAACATATTACCCTTCAGTTCCTATTCTGAATAAGCATATCCTTCGCATTCTGGAATAACAGTGGAAGAATCAGAACTCCTGCACCCTTTCCTAATGGCTCATTCAGGTTGAACCCCTCTAAATGTTTCTCATGATGTGCTCCCTCTGGCTTTGTTCATCTAATAGACACCCTGGACCCCACCCATGTCTCTTCTCATCTCTGATTTTATCTTTCCTATGGATTTGCTGACTATGTTTGCTTCTGGGCCTTCTAGTTGTGAGATCTTGTTTAATGACCTGAAATGCAATAAAGCTCCAATGAAAGAAATTATCACAGACAAGTCTAAGTCATAATTCCACTGCTCAAGAGGTTGTGAAGCTAAAATTGGCAGAGAAGATTGTCCCTACTGTGACTAAACAAAATTCATGTTGGAGTCTCAGCGCAAAGGGTGCTTTCTCATGGATATTTTCATGGCAGGTTCTCTCTCCAAAGCTAGAGCAGATTCTCCATCTATCTTTTCCTTCAGAACCCTGCGTTTCCAGTTGTAACATTTGTTTCATAGTAATGGACTCTTCTGTGTCTTAGTTTAGTTTCTTTCTAGGTCCTTCACACTAGATTCCTAAATTAAGCTCTTTAGAAGGATTATGGGAGAAGGCAATGGCAACCCACTCCAGTACTCTTGCCTGGAAAATCCTATGGGAGGAGCTTGGTAGGCTGCAGTCCATGGGGTCGCTAAGAGTCAGACACGACTGAGCAGCTTCACTTTCACTTTTCACTTTCATGCATTGGAGAAGGAAATGGCAACCTACTCCAGTGTTCTTGCCTGGAGAATCCCAGAGATGGGGTAGCCTGGTGGGCTGCTATCTGTGGGGTCACACAGAGTCGGACATGACTGAAGTGACTTAGCAGCAGCAGCACCAGCAGATGGATTATTCATGCCTTGTTTATCAGTAAATTTCCATAAATGCAACAATTGTCTCATAATAGATACTCAAGGAGTAATTATTTAAATGCATTCCTCAATATATTAATATATGCATAAAGTGAGATTCAGGGCTTCCCTGGTGGGTCAGGTGGTAAAGAATCTTCCTGCAATATGGAAGACTTGGGTTCGATCCCTGGGTTGGGAAGACCCCTGGAGAAGGTAAAGGCTACCCACTCCAGTATTCTGGGCTGGAGAATTCCATAAACAGAGGAGCCTGATGGGAGTCCATGGGGTCGCAAAGAGTCAGACACAACTGAGTGACTAACACATTCAAAGAGAGATTCAAAGCAAAGAAAGAGAATGCCTCTTATTTTCCAAGGAAATTTTCCATCTTCACATCCAGAAATCCCAAGGAAACTCTTTCATGGCATCCATACAAGAGGTTCCCCATCTTTTTCCTTGTTGTGCTTTGTTTGGGCTCATGGTCCTTGAAGCCTCCTCTGCCACAGATCAAAATTACAATGAACAGGAAGTCCTCCCAAGAGTTGCTCTTCACAGGTTTGGAGCATGAAACACCTTGTAAAAATGTGATTTACTACTCTTGCCTGATCTAACATCCAACAGAAAACTTGTTGAGTCAGTTTAATCAACTCAGCAATTCTCTCTTTCATCTTATGGACTTAGGAATTTAGATGTTCCCAGGCTCTGAACAGCCATATCCCTGCCTCTACACAAGGCAACTTTCCTTGCCTCTATGTTCTAGCCTCCCCCTATCTCTTTCCTTAGCTGATACACAATCTGAGAGAATATCTTAAAGTGGTATACAAATGGTTGGTATTTGATAAAATGGTTTCTGATTCAAATTTTGTGTTTGTTTGTTTTTCTGTATGTTTGATCAAAATAAGAGGAGAGATGCTAGTGGCAGATAGTGCTGCTGGTGATTTAAAATAGAAACTAGTCTATATATTTAGAATATGTGTATGAAGAGATAGAGAATAGGTGTGAAAGTGACGTCTTTGTACAGTCCTGAAGCCATCATAGTCCTGTGCCAACTCATGTTCTTGCTCAGACAACAAAGAGAGATCTGAGTGCCATAAAATAAACAAATAACCCTGGTAGGGTTAGACACATCAGACACCACTGTAACCTACTGGACTCCCCAGTGTTCCCAATTCATATTATGGTCCTGGTTATTTTAGTTTCTGGTTGTCCAGGATCTAGGCATTCTTTGGCTACCATATTTCTTGAATCTTGATGGAAGACAACACTTCTTCCAGATATGGGATCTGATAAATAGTTTTTCTAATAATAAACTAAAAGTCTTCCCTTGTAGCTCAAGTAAAGAATCTGCCTGCAATGCAGGACACCCAGGTTTGATCCCTGGTTCTGGAAGATCCCCTGGAGAAGGAAATGGCAACCCACTCCAGTATTCTTGCCTGGGAAATCCCATGGACAGAGGAGCCTGGTGGGCTATAGTCCATGGTGTCACAAAGAGCTGGACATGACTGAGTGACTAAACAACAAAACTAAAAAGTTGAAAAATAGACAAAAGCATAAGATATTTAAGAATAAATTTAACGAAAAATGAACAAGTTTTCTGTGACTATGTCATTGAAACAAAATATACAGGCATAAGTAAGTAGAGAGAAATATTTTCTTAATGATTAAGAAGATTCATTATTTTATTTAATATGTCAATTATTCAAAATTAACCTGCAAATCAATCTACTTCTAAGAGAAATTCCAACTGATCATTCTGTAGAACTTGATAGGTGATCCTGAAATTCATACGACAGTGAAAATAGCCAAAGATAACCACAGCAATTTAAAAATAAACTGTGAATGAGAGCAACCCTTAAGAGACTCAGAGAGTTTTTGCAAAGCTATAGCATGTTGTAGTGTAGTGCTTCTGTGGAATTACATACATAAACAGAAAATAATAAAAAGGCACAGACTCATAGATATAATAATATTTAAAAGAAGTAACATTGAAATAGTTGAAAAAGATTGGCTTATTCAAGAAATAGTGCTAACCTAATTGGTTATCCATATGGAAAATAAAGGGCTTCCCTTGTGGCTCAGCTGGTAAAGAATCCACATGCAATGTGGAAGACTTGGGTTCGATCCCTGGGTTGGGAAGACCCTCTGGAGAAGGGAAAGGCTACCCACTCTAGTATTCTGGCCTGGAGAATTCCATGGACTGTATAGTCCATGGGGTCACAAAGAGTCAAACACGACTGAGCGACTTTCACTTTTATTTTTTAATGGAAAATAAAATTTTATCATTATTGTTGAGTACACAAAAAAACACATTCAATTAAAGACATGAATGTTGAAAGACACACAGAAGAATGAAGAGACACATGGACAAATAGGTAGATAGATAGACAGATAAATAGGTAGTTTTACTATTGTAAGACGGAAGATACCAAAAAACAGAAACAATGATAGCCGCAGGCTAAGAGATGACATTTATAATATATATCTTTGAGTAACTGTGATTTAATATCCAGAACTCCTAAAGAGTCTGTAAGTTAGTAAAAATTAAAAAAAAAAAAAAAAGAAAATCTAAATGAGATTGAACAATGCTGAAATGAGGAAAATAATGTGCCAATAGAGATATGAAAACCCTTTTATTTTCACTATAAAATTTGAAAACAAAATAAATAACAAAGAGATACCATATTTTACCAATAAAAATAGCAAAAATGGTAAAAGCCTGATAATACCAAATATTTGTGCAGTTGTGAAGTAATGATTCATAGTTTATGGTCAGTGTAGATTAGTGCAATCTATGCAGATCTATTTGGGAATATCTATTAGGGGTGAAAGATGCACCTGCTTTATGATACAGCTACTGACTTTTATCTAAATGTTCTTACCTCTTGTGCAAGGAAATATGTACAAGAATGTTACTGCTGCTCCGTTTTTAAACAATGAAAATAACCTAGCTATCCATCAATAAAAGAAAAAACAGGTGAAAGTAAATAGACTAATAAATTAATATATACTACTATACACTATTAAAACCAACGAACTTTAGCAAAATGATAAACATGAATAAATCATAATGCAAATACATATTTACATTATAACTTTTATAGAGCATTTTAAGTATGCAAAGCCATGTCTCTGATGTGTCTGTGTGTGCATATATGTGCATTAAGGTATTAAAAACCATGTTGAAAATGATAAATAGGAACTCTGGAAATCTCCTCTTGGGGAAAAAGGAAAACAAACTGAAGTGAAAAATGTTACATGAACGATGAACGGTGTCAATTCTGTCTGGAAAAAAATCTGAGGCAAATAGGCAAAATGTTAAAACATTAACATTTAGTCAAGTGATCATTATATCATCCTCTTTATTTTACACCTGAAGCATTTTATTCTGGAAAAAAAAAAAACAACAACATTCAAAGTGAAATTAAAAAAAAAAAACAGATTTTAAAACTGGAAATGAAAGTGTTTGTGTGCTATATTTTGTGTCGGTGGGTGGTGAGGGTGGGAAGGAGTGTTTGAATCTCAGAGCTCAGAGACAGGTTCCACTCAACTTTATTTGAAATTCACAGCGTAGAACACACTTTTGAATAACAACTCTGAGATTCAGAATGCTCTTTACCATATTGAGTGGAAATTTACTGTATAAATCCTATGGGTATAATGAAGCATAAATAAAATAGGATTCAGATTGAGATTAGAGTTGGAGTACCATTCCTGCCACTTACTAGCAAATAAGCCACTAACATCTAAATTTCCTTGTTTTCAAAATTAGGAAATTCATATAGATAATAACATATTTGAAAAGGTTTACCTTACTGGAATTTAAAATGCAAATTAATATATTAACACCTTGTTAATAATCAAATATAGAAAAAAATAGTTAATAATCAAGATCTGTGCTGACTAGTACGTTGTGAAAGAGAGATTTTCATACACTGATCTGAAAGCATAACCTGATTTGTTTTCTGTAGAGAGCAAAATACATCAAAAGACTTAAAAATATTCATACAGTGTGTCTCAGAAATACCACACTTGAAATTCTATTTTAATCAAGTAATTGTAAATGGAAAATAAAGGTTTTAGGATGCAAGCTCCTTATAGACAAATATTTGTTATCCTGTTTGGTCACAGAGCTAACTTCAATATCTACCTTGCTACTGCTAATATCTACCTTAGGGCTCAATAAATATTGCTGAAATAACAGATATATTAATATTACAAGTTAGTTGTATTATTATTCATAATAATGAAAAACTATAAGCATTCCAGATATCTAGGAAGAATATTACATAGATTTTGGCATTTTCATTTGATAAATTATTGTTGCTTTTTTAAAAATAATATTTAAATACTTAGAAAACCATTTTCAACACTATATTAAGTGAAAAAATAAAAAATATATATTTAAAAACACCTGCTGGATAAAAGCTTTAAAATATACCCATAGAAAAACATATTATATATAACTTATTGTTGTGCATTTCTCCATCTTTGCATTACTCAAATTTTCCAAAGAACACATTCAGTTTTGTAACCTAAAGAGGGTTTTCTGCAGCAGATGTCTGGAGCTAAAGCCTAGAGACTGAATCCTATAAATGTAGGGCTCTCCAGCCTCAGGTGAGCCCATGGGAGGAGCGAAGAACGAAGGCAAGGGAGAGGACAGTCATGACAGCTCCTGCCCATGGGCCTCCAGCCCTGGGGACTCTTTGTTTGTCCTCAGTTTCTCCCAGGTGGAGCCCTGGTGTTTCACGTGCACAGAAGTTGAGGAGGATAAATTCTTCCATGACAGACCCAGCCTGATGCCCCTCAGTGACACTGGTGCCATCCTATCTACCCTCATCCTTTTTCAGTACTGATGACCTGGCTTCTCTTTTTAAAAGTTAGCAGCTGCTGGTGAGTCTCCACTGCTGTTCTGTGCCAGGGTTTGAGGGGTGGGTATTAGTGGGTAATAGGAGAAGAAAGGGAGAAAATACAAGGAGAAGGGAATGTAGAGATTTCCAAGAAAGCAGTGATCCTGAAAGGAGATAGTCTGAGTTCCGGCTCCTCTCCTAACACTTAAAAGACTTTAGACAGGCATATTCTCTATGTTGGACCTTGCTTAATTTTTTTCAAATGCAAAATGAAGTCTTGGAATCCAGGCTCTCACAGAAGCTCTTTCACTTCTGATATTCAGTGTGTTTGAACAGACCCAGAACCAGAGAGGAGATCAGGACTTGCTCCCCCTAGAGAAGTGGGGGTGGCCATCTGCACTATCATATTACTTGGATTGGAGAGAAGGCTGCCTCTCTCCTCCTGACCATGGTCTCCATGGCCAGGCCAGTTCCTTCCTGGCTCCTGTCTGGAATCAGCCTCCAAATGCCTTCAGGATGTCACAACCCCTTTAGTCTCCACAGACACCTCTCTGGTGAGCTGGCTGGCACATATAGCCTTCCCTTTTCCTCTTATCCATCAAATTACCATTTATTTAACAACACATATATTAAGTGCACTTTATGTCCCAGATCAGTCAAAGCAGAGAAGGTCCTGCCTCAGCCTTTGTGTATTGGTACAGAAACCCCCTGTGACTTCCCCAGCACCTGGGATCCACCCTCCCTCTTTCATAGTCCTCTGCTACCCCAATCATAAGAGGTATGTTGACAAGAGTTTGACAACTGTGGGAAAGTTCTTCCTCGTTCAAAGGTGAGATGTCTGATCTACGTCCTTGTGCTTAGGCATGGCTGCATCTGCATCTTCTCCTACACATAAGGAGCAGCAGTCTCCACCACTAATTTATTTTTTTAAATAGAATATATTGAGTTGAAACATGAATATTTAGAACATACAGATGAGGTAGAGATCTAATTGCTCACTTCATAGTGAATATCACTGTTTTCATGAATTTCCTCTTTAGGTCTCTCCTACATCTCTTTTGTTGTGAATATTTAAAATGGATTACTGGGAGCCATGACTATGTACTGACAAATGGACTCTGTTGGTGTCATAACAGAGAACAATCTTTAATTTTAGGGAAAACTCATTGGAACTTCCTTTCCAGGAAGAATAATCCCAGCCCCATCATGGTCTGCATATAAAATTTTCATTTCCCCCAGATCTTTAGACTTATTCTAAAGTCTGTGAAAACAAGACTCAACCCCAAACTCTAGACACAGCTAATCAGGACAAGAGGTAAGCACTGGCTTAGTTTTTCACATAAAAACAGAGTGGTATCCCCTTGTGTTAGACACTGCAGTGGGTCCCAGTGGTCTATTTGAATTTTTTTTTAAGTGGATAAAAATCAGGTTATAAAAACACACACATATATAGAGACTGTATTCTATGCTATGCTACACAAAATTGCTTCATTTGTGTCTGACTCTTTGCAACCCCTTGTACTGTAGCCTACCAGGTTCCTCTGTCCATGGGTTTTCCCAGGTTAGAATACTGGAGTGGGTTGCCATTTCCTTCTCCAGGGGATATTCCCATTCCAGGAACTGAACCTGTGTCTGCATTGACAGGCAGATTCTTCACCACTGAGCCACATGGAAAGCCCTTATAAACAAATAAATATATATAAAATGTGTAAGATGTATATCTATGCATTTGCAACTTTAATGGTGCTATAGCAAAGGAACTACATGCATACAGAGAGGGATTTGCCTAAAGACTACACATGAAAGTGAAGAGACATTTGTCAGAGGAATGATATCTGTACTGTCTTAAAGGATCAGCAAATATTCACTGGTCAAAAAAACAAGGTGCTTTCTGTTAGGAAAGTAAAATACAAAGCAATATAAAGATTAGAAACAAAACAGAAAACACATATGGGGAATTGTAAAAAAAAAAAAAAAAAAGCAACATGGGCTTGTTAACTGTGGGAGATAAAAGATGAATTTGGAAAGATGCCAATGGAAGAAAGGACTGAGCAATGATGGAATATTATTAACACATCCTGTTAGGACTGCTCACTTTGGAATCAGATGTGTAGTGATTAAGAACATATCTAAAAGCACTTACTGGCCCGACGTTGAACTTACAAACCTCAAATATTCTTTTGTCACTGCCTGGAATCCTACTATATTGCTCTTGTACACCTATTTTCTTTCTATTCCTATTTTTTTCCTCTTTATCTTCTGAAGATATTTTCCTCCCTAAGAACTGCTTTATTGATAACTGTGCAGCTGTCCACTCAAGTGGTCCTGTGGAAAATGATTGAGAACTGTGATTGTTCAGGATCAGAAGCAGACATGCTCACAGCAGAGGGAAGTAGCAATATTGACAAGGTCATAGTCCTTCTGGAGTAGGCAGGGATGGTTTTATTCACAAGTATTCTTGCCTGGAAAAATCCCATGGACAGAGGAGCCTGGCAGGCTACAGTCCATGGGGTCGCAAGAGTCGGACACGACTTAGTGACTAAACCACCATCACCACTCCTCTGAAACTGTTCTTCTCAAGGTCAGCTGTAACTTCCACATTGCTCAATCCTTTAGTCAGTTCTCAGTCCTTATAACCCTGACCCCTTGGTAACATCATATATAATTAATCCCTCTTAAAACTGATACAAGATCACATTCTTCTGATTTTATTCTGACTGGCATTTTCCCCACAGTCTCTTTCAGTGAAGTCTTTTCTTCTCCAACTCTAAATATCAGATTTGTACAGTTAATACCAGAAGCTTCTCCTTACACTAACATTTTAGGTTTCTGTATCCTGCCTATATACTAATATCTCTCAAACATGTATCTCTTCTTCAACTTATTTCTGAAGTCCACATTTCTACTACTGAGTCAATGAAAATGAATAGATGAAAACCCTGTTGGGGGAGGTGACTATAATTAAAATTTTCAACATGCTTTTGAAAAAACAGTGAAACACCTACATGCAGATGCTCAGCCTACTGCTAGACATATAGAGAAGAAGATAATCACAGTTTTGTATTTGACATTCATCAGCTTAAGTATGGTAAATAATTACGGAAATGATGATGTAAGAGGAGGAATAATAGAGTAAGGCCAGAAAATTTCCAAGGATAAAAGCAGCTATATTTCAGCATTGATAAATGAAGAGAAGTCAGGAAAGAAGACTGAGAAGAAATGTAAATGTAGAGAAAATCTGTTATATTCAAAGAAAGTTTTAATCAGATAGTTTGGTGTTATAAGTGATAACAGTGAAGTAGAGGATATCAAAGCTTATGATGGTCGTTATCTGTTTATGATGATGTGTTTGTGAAGCTGCAGAATTAATAACCAGGATTTCCATTTATTCTCAGCTCAGCCCCTGGAGAATGCCAGCCCAGTATCCCCTCCATCCTCACATCGTGCTCCTGTCCAACCTCACACAGTTCAGCCCCATGCTCTACCTCACTGGCTTTCCCGGATTGGAAACCATCGAGCACTGGATCTTCATCTTCTTTTTCCTTATGTACCTCATGGCCATCTCAGGCAACTGCTTCATCCTGATCATTATTAAGACCAACCCTCACTTGCACACACCCATGTACTATCTACTCTCCTTTCTGGCCTTCACTGACCTGGGCCTGTCGGTGTCCACCTTGCCCACTACTGTGGGAATCTTTTGGTTCAAATCCCATGGCATCTACTTTGGAGCCTGCCAAATCCAGATGTTCTGTATCCACTCGTTTTCCTTCATGGAGTCCTCAGTGCTCCTTGTCATGTCCTTTGATCGGTTTGTGGCCATCTGTTATCCCCTGAGGTACATGGTCATTATCACTGGCCAGCGAGTGGTCAGGGTAGGCCTCATTGTCATTCTGCGGGGCCCCGTGGCCCTCCTTCCCATTGTTCTCCTCCTGAAGGCTTTTCCTTATTGTGGGACTCAAGTCCTCTCCCACTCTTTCTGCCTGCACCAGGAGGTGATACACTTGGCCTGCACAGACACCACCTTCAACAACCTGTACGGGCTGTCATTGGTGGTCTTTACTGTGATGCTGGACCTGGTGCTCATTGCACTGTCCTACGGGGTCATCCTGCACACAGTGGCAAGACTGGCCTCCAAAGAGGAGCGGCTCCGAGCCTTCCAAACATGCACCTCACACCTCTGTGCTGTGCTGGTATTCTTTGTGCCCATGATGGGGCTGTCCTTGGTTCACCGCTTTGGGAAGCATGCTCCACCTGCTGTCCACCTTCTGATGGCCAATGTCTACCTCTTTGTGCCTCCCATGCTTAACCCAATCATATACAGTATTAAGACCAAGGAGATTCGCCATGTCATCAGCAAGCTCCTGGGTTAAAAATTCCACTGAGTGCCCAGAAGAAAGTCCCAAATCAGGCCAAAGATTGCCAGTATTTAGTACCTGTTATTACACCCTCTGTTTCCCGAGGCTTTTTTCCACTGCCCTAAATAAAATATGGGTGAATTTCTTTCTTGAGTTATGAGTTGGTAATGCTGTCCTTCTCTTGCTTGAATTATAATGCCTTTCTCTATATATAAGACTTAGATAATTGGTAGCAGCAAAAACTGCCTAGAGGAAGACTGCTATCAAAGTGTAAAAACTAAAGTGAAACTAAGCAAATACAGAAGGAGAGTAATCAACAAAGAAACACATCGAACAGGACTTATGAGAGAACAGGTAAGTATCAGTTGTTTAAATTCACTTCACAAAATGTACCTTCTTCCATGGCTCCTTGGGACTGCCTCCTTTCTCGGCCAGCCAATCCTTCTCTTAAGTTTCTTTTCTTTTTTTTTTTTTTTTATCCTGCATAACCCATATCCTTTGGACTCTTGAGTCTCATTGGAAGAATCAGAACTCCTGCACTATTTTCTAATTTAAACTCCTCCAAATGTTTCTGATGATGTGCTCTCTTCTAGCCTTATTCATTTAGTAGACACTCTGGACCCCACCCCTGTCTCTTATCATTTCTGATTTTATCTTTCGTATGGATTTACTGACATTAACTGAAGTCAATGTTTGCTTCTGGGCATTCTAATCGTGAGATCTTGGACAATGACCTGAAATGCGACAAAGCTCTAATAAAGGAAACTGCCACAAATACATCTAAGTCATGCTCCTGTTGCTTATGATATTGTGAACTTAAAAGTGGCAGAGATTTCCCCTACTGTTGACTAAACAAAATTCATGTTGGAGTTGCTTCCTCATGGACATTTTTCAGGGCAGGCCTTCTGAACAAACAGATTCCACTCTGAACTTCAGTTGAAATCCACACTGTAGGCCACACTACTGAAGAGCAACTCTGAGACTCAGAAAGTTCTTCTCCATATTGAGTGGAACCTATCTGTCTATGGATCCCATTAGTAGAATGAGGTCTAAAGAATAGAATTCAGATTTAGAGTTGGAGTTCAATTTCTGTCAGTTACTAGCAAATAGGCCACTAACACTGAAGTTTTCTTAGTTTTGAACTTAGGAAATATGTATACAAAATAACATTTTAAAATTTCTACTTTGCTGAAATTTAAAATGCAAATTAACATATTTAAATCATACTAATAAGTAAGTATTGAAGAAAACAGTTAATAATGAAGGTCTGTACTGACAAGTATATGGTAAAAGAAGGATTTTCATACAGTGGTGTGAAAATATAATATGATTTGGCTTCCCTGGTGGCTCAGACAGTAAATAATCTTCCTGCACTGTGGGATACCTGGGTTCAGTCCCTGGATTGGGAAGATCCCCTGGAGAATATTGGGGATCTATATTCCAATATTCTGACCTGGAGAATTCCATGGACAGAGGAGCCTGTAGGCTACAGTCCGCGGTGTAGCAAAGAGTGGGACATGACAGTGACTTTCACTTTCCATAGGAAAAAAAATGTATCAAAAGATTTTAAAAAATATTCATACACCCTGTCTCAGAAATACCACTCCTTGAATCTATCTTAATAAAACAACTAAAAATGGAAAAATAAAGATTTTACAGTGTCAGCTCCTTGGAAACAAATTCTTCTTTTTCTTTTCTTTAGAAACCATGAGCTCTGAGTTCTTTGAGAAGATTAAGTTTAGAGAGAAGCAAGATACCACTTCTCCTGATTGCATGGACATGCAGAGAGATTCACATCATGACAATAAAGAGATAGAGGGGAGAGCAGATTGCATGAGGAAACTCTATGGGCATTTTCACTTCACTTGGAAAATTGAGAGATCATTTCTTCCCTAAGAAAAGCTTAAAGTGGTAAAGTCAAATGAAGGCAATTTGGGAATAACGATATTTCTGAGAATCTGAGCATTCTGTTAAGGTTGAGCTATGTAGAATTTTGTAAGGGAGGTTAAAAAAACAAACAAACAAAAAAACTGGCTTTCACTAGCTGGTTCAGAATAAGAATACAGAAAACCCTTGCCGAGATTTGATGTCATCAAAGTAAAAGATTCCATGGGAATAAGAGAAAGATGAAAAAACAGGAAAAGGACAGGCTGTCTGTGAGGGCAGGGGTTTACTGCAAGGTCATTGAGTCGTAGAGAGAGCAGAGAGGCCAGACCAGACAGCAGGGCATTATTGCCCTATGACAGTGTAACAGCTCATACTTGCTGGCCTAGTAAACTTGAACCCATGGCCACTTTTCACAGAACAAAGAGGACTCTTGAGAAGGACGACGTGTCCACCTTACTAAGCTCCAATCTTGGTATTGGTTGGGGTTGTGCTTGGCTTGCAGAGCACTGCCACACAGCTGCACCTTCATTGCATCTCTTGAAATTTGACTACTGTCACTGTGGGTCACTGTCCTATGCTTACTGCCTTCACCAGGACATGATCCACCTGACTGGCTCAGATATGCTCAGAGTTTCTACGTTCCTGTTGATGGGCATCCCAGGCCTGGAGTGAGCTCACCCCTGGAACTCCCTGCCCATTTGTGTGTGCTACCTTGTAGCCCTCCTGGGCAATGCCACCATCTTGCATTGGGTATGAATGGACCCTTTCCTCCACCAGCCCATGTACTACTTCCTTACCATCCTGGCTGTGACAGATTTGAGCCTGTGCTTGTCCTCAGGCTGGTTGAGCTGTAGTTAGAGACCTGGATGGTGGGCCTGGTGCCCTGTGTTCTGCAGCAGTGCTTCCTACACTCCTCCTTCATGGTATCTGCCATGCTCTTTGCTATGGCTCTGGACGGCCTGGTGGCCATCTATTTCTCACTGCACTACGCATCTATGCTCACGGGGCCTCGTGTGGCATTGGTCAGGGTCGTGCTGGGCCTGTGGAGCACTGCCATCACAGCCGTACCTTCATAGCATCTCTTGAAATTTGACTACTATCACTGTGGGGCACTATGCTTACTGCCTTCAGCAAGACATGATCCACCTGACTGGCTCAAATACACATTTCAACAGGCTCTATGGACTGTGCATCATCATGCTGGCTGTGGGCTCTGATGTTCTTTTCATCCTACTCTCCTATATAATCATTCTTCATACTGTGCTGGCCATTGCCTCTACTGGGGAGAGGCTCAAGGCCTTCAACATTTGTTTTTCCCACCTCCTGGCTGTGCTCTGCTTCTACGTGCCTATGCTAGGTCTGTCCATCATACACAGGTTTGGGAGCCACACTTCACCCCTGTTGCACGTCATTATGGGCACCATCTCTGTGCTCTTCCCACCCTTGATGAACCCTGTTATATACAGCATCAAGACCCAGCAGATTCTCAGGGCCACCTTCAAGGTGCTCTACCTAGAGAAGATACAGTGAGACAGTAGAGATGGACTCAGTTCAGTTCAGTTCAGTCACTCAGTCATGTCCGACTCTATGCGACCCCATGAATCGCAGCATGCCAGGCCTCCCTGTCCATCACCAACTCCTGGAGTTCACCTAGACTAACATCCATCGAGTCAGTGATGCCATCCAGCCATCTCATCCTCTGTCGTCCCCTTCTCCTCCTGCCCCCAATTCCTCCCAGCATCAGAGTCTTTTCCAATGAGTCACCACTTCGCATGAGGTGGCCAAAGTACTGGAGTTTCAGCTTTAGCATCATTCCTTCCAAAGAAATCCCAGGGCTGATCTCTTTCACAATGGATCTCCTTGCGGTCCAAGGGACTCTCAAGAGTCTTCTCCAACACCACAGTTCAAAAGCATCAATTCTTCGGTGCTCAGCCTTCTTCACAGTCCAACTCTCACATCCATACATGACCACAGGAAAAACCATAGCCTTGACTAGACAGACCTTTGTTGGCAAAGTAATGTCTCTGCTTTTGAATATGCTATCTAGGTTGGTCATAATTTTCCTTCCAAGGAGTAAGCATCTTTTAATTTCATGGCTGCAGTCACCATCTGCAGTGATTTTGGAGCCCAGAAAAATAAAGTCTGACACTGTTTCCACTGTTTCCCCATCTATTTCCCATGAAGTAATGGGACCGGATGCCGTGATCTTCATTTTCTGAATGTTGAGCTTTAAGCCAACTTTTTCACTCTCCACTTTCACTTTCATCAACAGACTTTTGAGTTCCTCTTCACTTTCTGTCATAAGGGTGGTGTCATCTGCATATGTGAGGTTATTGATATTTCTCCCAGCAATCTTGATTCCAGCTTGTGTTTCTTCCAGTCCAGCATTTCTCATAATGCACTCTGCATATAAGTTAAATAAGCAGGGTGACAATATACTGCCTTGACATACTCCTTTTCCTATTTGGAACCAGTCCATTGTTCCATGTCCAGTTCTGACTGTTGCTTCCTGACCTGCATACAGATTTCTCAAGAGGCAGGTCAGGTGGTCTGGTATGCCCATCTCTTTCAGAATTTTCCACAGTTTGTGATCCACACAGTCAAAGGCTTTGGCATAGTCAATAAAGCAGAAATAGATGTTTTTCTGGAACTCTCTTGCTTTTTCCATGATCCAGCAGATGTTGACAATTTGCTCTCTGGTTCCTCTGCCTTTTCTAAAACCAGCTTGAACATCAGGAAGTTCACAGTTCATGTATTGCTGAAGCCTGGCTTGGACAATTTTGAGCATTACTTTACTAGCATGTGAGATGAGTGCAGTTGTGCGGTACTTTGAGCATTCTTTGGCATTGCCTTCCTTTGGGATTGGAATGAAAACTGACCTTTTCTAGTCCTGTGGCCACTGCTGAGTTTTTCCAAATTTGCTGGCATATTGAGTGCAGCACTTTCACAGCATCATCTTTCAGGATTTGAAATAGCTCAACTGGAATTCCATCACCTCCACTAGCTTTGTTCGTAGTGATGCTTTCTAGGCCCACTTGACTTCACATTCCAGGATGTCTGGCTCTAGGTGAGTGATCACACCATCGAGATTATCTGGGTCGTGAAGATCTTTTTTGTACAGTTCTTCTGTGTATTCTTACCATCTCTTCTTAATATCTTCTGCTTCTGTTAGGTCCATACCATTTCTGTCCTTTATCGAGCCCATCTTTGCATGAAATGTTCCCTTGGCTACTTGTATATATAGTTACAAATATGGAGTAAAACATTTTCTTACATAAAAATGATTGTCTTTTACATAAAGGTCTGCAAGTTTAAAGTGACTTCTTTTTCTCCTTTTTTATAAACTGCATTAGATAGTAACACTTTATTTTTTATAATTTTATTCATTTATTTTTGTCTGTGCTGGGTCTTCATTGCTGCTCAGGCTTCTCTAGTTGCAGTGAGCAGGGGCTACTCTCTAGTTGTGGGGCACAGATTTCTCATTGTGGTGACTTTTCTTGTTGTGGAGCATGGGCTCTAACAGTTGCAGCTCCTGAGTTCTAGAGTACAAGCTCTGTAGTCGTGGTTCACCAGCTTAATAGCTCCATGGCACATGTGATCTTCCCTGATTAGGGAGTGAACCTGTGTCTCCTGCATTGTTAGGTAGATTCTCTACCACTGAGCCATCAGAGAAGCCCTTAAAGTGATTTTTTTTATTTTATCTTCTACTGATTTATTAGAATATTAATTCTATAATAACGGCATTAATGATAAATTACTCTGATGATGTGGAAAGTTGAATCATCATTTCACATTCCTTGGATTAACTAATGGATATACCATAATTCCTCATAATAGTTCTATTATATCCTTTCATCAAAGTAACCTTGTTGTAGATTTAAGCGAAACTTTCCAACACTGCTTTTTACCCTCATTGTTCATATTTGGGTGATTCATATTTGGACAGTTGAGTTTCCAGCTTAGAATTATAACTTTGTAAAAAAAAATAAGTATAACTTTGTGAGTCATCAGCATATAGCTAGTATTGAAATTCATAAAAGTGGAAATAACATTTAGGGAAAGTAAGTATAGGCAGCTGAAATAGTTTTCAACAGAATACTAATAGAACATAGTATTTATTATGTTATTTAACAGAACCATAATATTTATGGTTTTGTTAGAGTACAATCAAGCAAAGGAGACCAGAGGGAAGATTAATGAGACAAGAAGAACAATATAAGAATATGGGGTCACAAAATTCATAAGAAGAAAATATTTTAAAAATGGAGAAAAGGATTGTTTTCTGATTCCACATGTAGGGAGCTTGATTGCATCACTCCATCCTAACAAGTAAGATGCAAAACAGACTGAAAAAATCAATAACTCTTCTTGGATCCATAAGAGAAGGGAAGACACAGAGCAAAATACTGTTCCCAAGAATGAAGAGACGGACAGATGAATAAGTCATGGCTTACCAGAGCTGGGACACTCGAGCAGAAGCAAGTGCAGCCACCAGTGTCTGGACAGGAAAAATTGATCTGTAATTGAATA
This sequence comes from Bos indicus, assembly GCF_029378745.1. Taxonomy (NCBI): domain Eukaryota; kingdom Metazoa; phylum Chordata; class Mammalia; order Artiodactyla; family Bovidae; genus Bos; species Bos indicus. The sequence continues at coordinate 48,917,887 of NC_091774.1, read as the reverse complement.
TTGCTGAAGGCTCAATGGGGACAACAGAATAAAAAACTCCCAAAGGATTAAGTCTTAGGAGAGATTCGCCCCCACTAGCTCTGTTTGAGTCCACAATAAATATCTGAGAAAAATTATCTCCGGTTTTTTCATCAGAAGAAGAGGAAAAGGAACCATGTTGTGATATGTCAGAACACTGTTTCCTCTTTAATAAAGCCTGTCCTCAAGGGAAACTAGTTAACCAACCTGCTAAGGTATATTATCAATGTCTAACTAACTGGGGAAGGGACATAACAAACTTCACAGCTGGCTCAACCCATCCTGTCCCACCTAAGGGGAGAGAAAGAAAAAAAAATAAGAAGCACTTGTGAGGTTCACAGTCCAGAGGTACAGACCCACTAAAAGGCTGAGACCTAATCATAATGCTATAGAATGCTTTTCCTACCTTCACACCTCATCACCACATTACTAGAGGCTCACTCATGACAGTTCCTTTTACCCTGTACATCATGAACAGTTATCAAGAAAAAAAGTTCAAGTCATACAAAAAGGAAAAAATTCCACAATTTTAAAAGACAGAACCAGAATCAGAATCAGACTTGACAAGAATGCTGAAAGTATTGGATGGGAAGTTTAAATGAGCTATGAATAATATGCCAAGGACTCTCATGAGTAAAGTGGACAGCATGTAAGAGTAGGTGAGAAAAGTACAATAAAATAACTGTTTTGAAATGTGTTTGCTCCATCTGTCTTTCATCTATGAAGTATTTATCCTTCTTGATTCTCATTTCTAAAAGTTATGTTCTAGCTCTTGTTTGGCAGACTGTAATGTTTATGCAGAGTAGGAGGGTGGATGCGTGATAAGATTCTAAGCTCTAGCTGGACCATAATAGGTGCTCCACATACATAAGCTGCTATTAAACGGAGACATTTAATCTATTTTATTTCCGGGAAAGAAGAATGGAACTCTCCTTAGGGTGTAAGTTGAGATAGCTATGGAGGAGGCACAGGAAAGCTTACCTCTAAACAGTTTGATGGGAAACCTGAATGCTGCACAAGGTTTTGCCAAGACTTCCCCATCCCGGCATAGCTCCTTAGTCATTCTCTCTATCCCTGGGGAACAAGGGATTATAGATGCCACAAAATATATAAAGGCACACTGAGAAGTACGATGGTTGCAATATCTAAATGAATCACAGTTGCTTATGAAGGGAAATCAAGGGTATATCTCCTTGCAACTATGCTGGGGTGGGAATCCTACCAAAGGAAACCCAAGGCATGAGCCTTAGTATACAACATGGCCTAGGACACTGCCATGAGATGAGTGTCTTATGCAACTAGATTTTCAATAATTTGGTGATAGTTCAGAACACAGGAGCAAGTGAGCAGCTGAAAATGAGAAGATCATCCCAATAACTCTGGCTATAAATCCTTGCATAATCTGGACATGGGGCATTCTACCTCAGGGGAGGCTAAGTGAGGTGATCATCTAAGAAGAATGCCATCAGGACTAGCAAAAAATGCCTCAGACTAGCAAAGTCAGTGCCTGATCCAAGAAAAAAAAAAAATCTCATTTGCAGTCCCTAGGGACAAAGGTCAGAGAAAGAGGAGAATTAGTGCAGGCCAAGGGTTAATTTTAAAGAGAACTGGGAATGATTTCTTCAGCAATGGGATTCTGCTGGTGATGAAAAAGAACAACCAAATAACATTTTGAGTACGTACTACTTTTGAACACTTAATTGAACTTAATTTTGTTCAATTAAGTTTTCAAAAAATAAAATACTAATATTTTGTTCTTTGAAACAAGCACAATCATTCACATTATTAAGGGGGAGGAAATAAGCGCAGAGACCATTCATACATTCTCAATGAAAAAGTAAAATTTTTAAAAATATTTATTTATTTATTTGGCTGCATAGGGTCTTAGTTGCAACACATGGGATCATTCACTGTGGTATGCGAACTCTTAGTTGCCTCATGTGGGATCTAGTTCCCTGACCAGGAACTGAACCTGTGCCCCCTGCATGGGGGTGTGAAATCTTAGCCACTGGACCACTAGGGAAGTCCCATGAAAGAGTAACATTAAAGAGAGAAAACAGACCGTGAAATCAGGTGCTTTGACTTCAAGTTCTGTGGTTAATTCAGGAAATGTCAACTCCAGGTGCAAAATAACTTGGGCTCTGAAATAGACATCACAGTGAATGCATTCTCAGAGTCCAAACAACAGGTAAAATTTAGCCAGGAGAAACATAAAAGCCTAGATTATAACCAAAGTGAGAAAAATTGAGATTGAGGGGATCAAAATTACAGATGGTAATATGACAGAGGTATGCCCTGGAGTTGCTAACCTAAAGAACAAACCTCCAGTTTGAATGAAAGGTACAAATTCAAAGGCCCCTTAGATCAGACTTTGCCAGTTGGATATATCTGATCAATAAGGTTTAGGCTAGGGACAATAATCGCAGTATTTTAGAAGAATCTTCAAGAAATCATATATTATTACATAAAGACATATATATCTAGAGAAATGCAACACATACATTCACATCTGTGGATAAATATCTATGTGGAAAGCTATTAGAGCTTATATAGTCATGAAACCTTGCAACTAAAATTCTATACATGGTTATGGATATACCTGTATTCTTATGCATGTATAAAGATTTGTTCATATGTTCATCTACATAAATTTATATATGTGCCTATGGACATTAAAATATGTTTACACAAACAGGTATATACACATATGCATGCCCCTACATACATCATCTCATTCTATATTTTCTCAGAATTTGACTTTGTTTTTTAATTTATTCCCTCTGGGACTCCTCTCTTGGCCTACCTCTCTCTTACAGGTCCAGTAAGAGGAAGCATATTTTTCTGAGACTGGTTTGTCTGAATATCCCAGGGGACAGACTAACAAAAATGGAAGAAGGAGAGGGCTGGTTCTGGAGTCACAATAAATAAGAAGGCCAGCCTACTCCTGCCGCCAGCTAGCGACCTAGAGACCAGGAGTGAGACCAACCCCATTGAAAGTCTGAGACCAACCCACACTGGGCCTTCATAGAGGAGTGAACTGTGCCCAGAAGTCCAGTCAATAGGAGCAGGAGGATGAGAAATTTGTCCAAGTAAGCTCAACCTGGGGGTTTTGTTCTGAGATGCAGTTCATTTCTAGTATATATTTTATTTCCTCTTTCCTCATGTCATGAAAGACTCTACCCTGGAGGACATAGACTTTTTGGTGTTTGGATTTTTGTTTTTAACTTTTTATTTTGTATTGGAGTATAGCTGACTAGCAATGCTGTAATAGTTTCAGGCAAACAGCAAAGGGACTCAGCCATACATATACATGTATCCATTCTCCCCTAAACTCTCCTTCTATTCAGGCTGCCACATAACACTGAGCGAGTTCCCTGTGCTATATAGTAGGACATTGTTGGTTATCCTTTTCAAATGTAGCAGTGTGTACATGTCCATTTCAAACTGCCTAACTATCCCTTCCCTTCCACCCTTCCCCCTCTGATAAACATAAGACACAGACTTTTGTCCAGAAAGCCTTAGTGTGACTGAAAAACATTTGGAGTCTGTGCTATTTATTTCCTCTCAGTTAATTCAGGAAACCTGGGACAAGGAAGCCTCCATTTTGTCCCCAAATCCATCTCTTTTAAATAGTCATGCAAGTCTGTTTTTAAATCTATCTTCATTTTTTTTATGCCTATTTATCCTCCTGTTTTTCACCTTCCACACCCAATAGGCCTTGTCCCCTCCAACCCTTGTAGGCAGCTGCATGACCTTTAAGGCATGGTCACTCTTAAACCCAGCTCCATGGATGACCTACACTTCACCAGTTCATTTCTTTCTCTGGCTGATTGGCCTTTTCTTCATCCCCTTCTTATTTGTTAACTCTATTTTCCTTGTATGGCTTTTCTTCTGTATTTTTTTTTCTTCTTTTCTTTCTCCTCTCCTAACTTAAAGTTTTGCAACAGTGATTTTACAAAGTCAATTTAAATGCCAATTTCTCACTCCCTCAAGTTGTAAATTGGGTGTGATTTGGTCGTTTTGAGCATTTAGATGATAAAAAAAAGATGACATACATGAAGATAACATACACAGGGAACCCTTCCAGAGTGCCTGATACATAGTGCTCAATCGATGCATTTTCTTTTCTTTTCCCATAATTCTTATTTGCCCTCTTCCTCACTAAACAGCAGACTTTAACCTCTCATTTAAAAATTCCCACTCAACCTTCACACCTTATCCATTAGCATTGATCTCTGGCTTTCTATATTAATAGATTCTCACATGTAATGAAGTAAAAAGATAGTATTCATTGACCCTAGAATAACATGGGGGTTAATCTACATATAACTTATAGTTGACCCTCCACATCCAATATTCTTCATGAAGGGTTGGAGTCAACCAACCACTCATGATATCAGATCAGATCAGATCAGATCAGTCGCTCAGTCGTGTCCGACTCTTCGCGACCCCATGAATCGCAGTACGCCAGGCCTCCCTGTCCATCACCAACTCCCAGAGTTCACTGAGACTCACGTCCATTGAGTCAGTGATGCCATCCAGCCATCTCATCCTCTGTCGTCCCCTTCTCCTCCTGCCCCCAATCCCTCCCAGCATCAGAGTCTTTTCCAATAAGTCACCGCTTCGCATGAGGTGGCCAAAGTACTGGAGTTTCAGCTTTAGCATCATTGCTTCCAAAGAAATCCCAGGGCTGATCTCTTTCAGAATGGATCTCCTTGCAGTCCAAGGGACTCTCAAGAGTCTTCTCCAACACCACAGTTCAAAAGCATCAATTCTTCGGTGCTCAGCCTTCTTCACAGTCCAACTCTCACATCCACACATGACCGCAGGAAAAACCATAGCCTTGACTAGACGAACTTTTGTGGGCAAAGTAATATCTCTGCTTTTGAATATGCTATCTAGGTTGGTCATAACTTTCCTTCCAAGGAGTAAGCATCCTTTAATTTCATGGCTGCAGTCACCATCTGCAGTGATTTTGGAGCCCCCAAAAATAAAGTCTGACCCTATTTCCACTGTTTCCCCATCTATTTCCCATGAAGTGATGGGACCAGATGCCATGATCTTCGTTTTCTGAATGTTGAGCTTTAAGCCAACTTTTTCACTCTCCACTTTCACTTTCATCAAGAGGCTTTTGAGTTCCTCTTCACTTTCTGCCATAAGGGTGGTGTCATCTGCATATCTGAGGTTATTGATATTTCTCCCGGCAATCTTGATTCCAGTTTGTGTTTCTTCCAGTCCAGCGTTTCTCATGATGTACTCTGCATATAAATTAAATAAACAGGGTGACAATATACAGCCTTGACGAACTCCTTTTCCTATTTGGAACCAGTCTGTTGTTCCATGTCATAGTACTGTAGTATTTACTATTGAAAAATGTGTTGTATTTTGTGTTCTGTTGCTAAGTTGTGTCCAACTCTTTGTAACCCTCTGAACTTTTTTTTTTTTTTTTTTTTTTGGCTATGCTATATGGCTTGTGGGATCTTAGTTTCCTGACTAGGGATTGAACCTGGGCCCTTGGCAGTGAAATCATATAGACCTAACCGGTGGACAGCCAGGGAATTCCTTTCACCTTTTTCTTAATGTCTCCAAAATTAACACACTAGGCCACAGAAGATGAGAATGACAAACCTGAAGCTTAGGCTGGATTCCAGACCACTTTTCCCTCCCCACAGTATATGTTATGGACAAGCATATTCTCTCTCAAGCCTTAGCTGCTTCCTTTCACCTGGCAGGTGACACTTAGTACTGATGATTCTAAGTAATGACTCTTTTTTCATG